>NC_056726.1:1437448014-1437600999 GCF_019279795.1 Protopterus annectens
CAGTCTACCTGGACCTCGCAAAAGCCTTCGATACAATACCCCACTCGGGCATTATAGATAAGCTCACCAGCTTAAATATAAACCCCTATGTCACTAGATGGGTTGCAAACTGGCTCAAGGACAGAACCCACATGGTTAGAATTGCTGGAGCCATGTCAGTCTCCAAACCAGTTACAAGTGGCATCCCACAAGGCTCAGTCCTGGGACCTCTCTTATTCGGTATATATTTCTCGGAGGTACAGGCCAACATAGAAGGACTGTGGCTGACCAAGTTCGCAGATGACTGCAAACTGGGCGCCATAATCGACTCTCCAGCCGACACAAGCATCCTCCAAAAGGGCCTCATAGAAACAGACAACTGGTGCCAGAGCCATGGCCTCAAGCTAAACGCCAAAAAGTGTATAGTCATCCCCTTTGGCAAAAACAGTGCCCACAAATTACCACATAGGTGGTAATCCATTAAGTACAGAAGAAGTAATTAGGGACCTGGGGACCCAAGTGGATAGCAATCTCTCATTTGACAACCACATGGCCAAAGTGGTTAGAAAAACATTTTATATAGTCCACCTAATCATGAAGGGATTCACATCTAGATCAGGGGAGGTCATCGTGCCTCTTTACTCATCCCTCATCAGTCCCATAATTGAGTACAATGCCCCTTTTGGGATGTACCTTACCAGACACCTGCAGCAACTGGAAAGACCCCAAAAGTACCTCACCAAGAGGATCAAAGGGCTCAAACAGATGTCATATGCTGCCCGGTTAAAGAAACTCCAGCTCTACTCAGTGGCATACCGCCTGCTCAGAGGCAATCTGTTCCTGACATATAAAGCCATGTCCAACCCGGAATTAATGGACATGCTGCACCTCAGAAAATCCAAATCCCATCGAGCTACGTGCTCGAGAGACTTGAACCTCAGCACTGAAATAAATAGGGCATGCTGGAGGGATAGATTCATAACCCAGAGGCTCCCTTCACTCTGGAATAAAATCCCAGTCCAGGTTAGGCAGAGTCCCTCATTGACTCTCTTCAAGAGGAATCTTGATGAGTGGATGGGAGATCATAGGTTTACTCCAGGTATCACTTCTGTGTCACTGTTAGACAGAGGCACAGTATACTAACCTCGAAAAAGAGCATAGCAAAATTAATTTAAAATGGGTGGTGAAAGCCAAACACACTCTGGCTAGGCTTATAAATGCCCTAGGGCAGATAGCCTAGTATGAACCTATAAACCTATGAACCAATGCATATGTATGTATATATGTTTATATATATATATATATATATATATATATATATATATATATATATATATATATATCTACATATATAGATATATCTGTTTATATATTATTATATCTACACACACACATACATCTACACATTGGAATACATTCCCTGTATTGTTGGATGACTGGGCTGGATGATATGCTTGTGAAAACATCAGGGTTGTGTATATCTGACATGGCTTAGTAGTAAATCAATGTGGCTATGGTGTACAGGGTCCTTGGTTCAAGCCTTGCAAAGGCTGTTTATTTTGTTGCTGGGCATACCAAGGGCCGTTGGATACAGAGTGATTAAGGCAATTTTAAGCCTTTGTAAGCGGGTTTGTGCAGGTTTGCACAGAGGTAAGCACTGCTAACTTCTGGTTAAAGTTTCCTATACACAGTTAGCTTCTAAATTGCTTAACCTGTGTAGGCATTGCTTACCCCATGCAAACAGGCTTAAACCCACTTACTACTGCTTAAAAGTGCTTACTCCTGCTTACCCCCATGCTAATTTCTTTAAAAGAAAAGAAAAAAGGGTTGACAAGAAAGTGGTGTAAAATGGGCACAAAGACAGAAAGATCGTAGGGAAAATAGCTAGGAATGTGCAGGAAGGGTGTAGGGAAGGTCCGTAGCTGCCCATTTCTTCTACCGCCACAGCTATGCATATACACTGAATTTGGAGGTAGATGTGGACACTTAAACCCCTGGGATGGGGGTGTGGACAACAATAATAAGTTGTGATGCCAATTAGACCAGATTACGTGCCCAGTGGACACGTGTGAAATGGACAGCTATGTATGGGGTGAGATGTTTTGGGGGGAAGAGATTGCCTTTTTTTTTCAGGTGAGAGTGGGATGTTGGCAAGGGATAGTAGGTATATTTGGGGAGGTAGGTTGGATAGGTTAACAGACAAGACAAACAAGACGCATACAGGGGCAGTATATGACACATGTGGGTGGTAAACACCTTGATGGGGAGGGTTGTTGGGAAATTGGAAGCCCATGAGCCCCCTAGTGGAAACAGTGGGACTGAGGTCCCCACCCATGGGCAGTCACCACTGCACCTTCACAGCCCAGAAGGTGGCTGTGCTGGGGGCTGAGTCACAGAGCCAGGCTGACCCTCTAGTCATGACACATGGCCCTCGAGCTGGCGTAGCAGATCAAAAAACTGCTGGTTGAGCTCACTATGCACCACAACCTGGACCTGGTGATGGGTAACAGGTTCCTGTCCGCATATGCTCCTGGGGGGGTGAGCTCCATCTCCTGAGGTGGTTCCACCTGAAGGTGGTGCAGGACCAACGGATGAGGAGGTCCTGGGTTGTGCCCCAGACATGCTGGTGCCCAGTGCTATGGACAGCTGAGGTGGGACAGGTGGGTCTGCTGGGACTGGCCTTTCCAAACGTGCTATAGTGTTTAGATTTTATCATCATATGTGGGTTAGTAATAGTCAACACATTCCAGGGTTAGGTATAACAGCATGCATAGATATTCCCATTAACCGAGACACCAGATACAGAACAGTTGCATAGCAAACGGAACACATGCATATTTCGGACCTCAGTGGTAATAACAACAGCATGCAGGTACATTGATACCACCATGCCACCAATGTTGGAATAATTCAATATAGCTCATGCATGGAAACAAATTTAAATATTTATCAACCAATGGGACATAGGGCGGCCACGGTGGTGCAGTGGTTAGCATTGCCGCCTCACAGCAAGAGGTTCTCCGGTTCGATCCTCGGCTGGGGTGCCTTCTGTGCGGAGTCTGCATGTCCTCCCTGTGGTCGCGTGGGTTTCCTCCGGGTGCTCCGGTTTCCTCCCACATCCCAAAGACATGCTGCAGGTGGATTGGACACTCTAAATTGGCCCTAGGTGTGCGTGTGAGTGTGCCTTCTGTGGAGGGTTGGGCGCCGGGCTGGCAACTCGACACCGTAAAACTCCACTGCCATTCAATGTGCGGACAGGTGATCCGCTGTGGCGACCCCTAACCGGGAAAAAGCCGAAAGAAGAAGAAGAAGAAGAAGATCAACCAATGGGACATAATCAGAACAGCAGAGTCATTAGATACCGGTTGAGGTGAGTATGCAGTTTATTGTTTGAGATATGGTGGGGGGAGAGAAAGATGTCAGTTAACAACTAGTATATTCCTATAGTCCACATTACTTTCCTAGTCAGTGCTATCTGTACCTTACAAGTATTACTACACTACCCTATAGCCTTAGTTTGGACTGTGATATGGCTGTCGTCATTGTTATACATGAACTGGTTTTACCTACAGTATACACCTCTTACCTGGTATACCTGTGGAAGAAATGTTTGTTAACACTAACACATACTCCCAGATTCTGGATTGATGTTGTGCACATAGCTGTCCATCTCTTTCTGCACAGATTCTGGCCATGTCTTGACCACATGCAGGTGTACCAGGACATATCTGGACTATTGCCCTTGTCAACCTTTAGTGACTTACCACACACATATACACGCTTACCTACACAGTTATATTATGTAGCTCAGTGTGGGTGACAGTGATCAGTGATACTTTATTATTCATAGCAACTGCAACACTCACAATTCCATACAATACCAGAGTAAACAGTACCAGTACAGGGTATCAAGGTTTTTATTTCTTGGCACAGTGTTCGTATCTGATGTACCTGTGGGAGCAATGCTTGTTAGCACTACCTGAATGTTGCCACACAAAGTTCCATATTACACATTAGTGTTAAGCACATACATCTCACTCTGTTACTGTACACACTCTGGTCACAATGTGACAACATGGGGGAACAGATAGGACATACTTGGCTTATTACTCTCAAAACAGTTTTGGGAGTTGCTAGATTGACAGGTTTGTTCTCATAGATGTGTGACAATCAGTTGTATTCCCTGTTTGCTGCCTAAACATCTGGGATCATCCCACTGACTTCCCAGGGGGACAGGGTGACAAGCAGCAGATATGGGCCCATATACTGGACATTCTGGTCTTATCTGTACAGTTGTGGGGTATGATTCTGTATGCAGTCTACTTCCACTCCCAGGATTCAGACCATGGCTGTGTCTGCTACAACTTAAACACTGTTCATCAGAGTTGTTTGTGCTATATAGATAATGCTGTATATCTCCTGACTCCTGTCTTATAATTCTCCTGTGGTTTTGCATTCAGACCTTGTATTACAATACTCTTATACAGGTTTTCCTAGACAGTTATATTTTGTAGGACAGTGTGGGCAACAGTGATGGGTAATATCTTATTATTCAGAGCAACTGCATCAGTCACAATGCCATACAATACCAAAGTAAACAGTACCAGTACAGGGTATCATTCTTGTATTTCTGGACACAGTGTTGGTATCTGAAAGACCAGTGGAAGGAATGTTTGTTAGCACTAAGTGCCACACACAGTATCAGATACCACATTACTATTATGCACATACATCTCACTCTGTTACTGTACACACTCTGGCCACAGCTTGACAACATGGGGGTGTAAATGGGACATACGTGGCTTCTTACTCTCATATGGTTTTGGGGAGTTGCTAGTGTGCCAGCTTTGTTCTCATAGATGTGTGTCAATCAGTTGTATTTCCTGTTTGCTAACTATATGTTTTAGATTATCCCACTGATTTCCCAGGAGGACAGGTTGACAGGTAACAGATATGGGCCACTTTACTGGACATTCTGGACATATCTCTACAGTTGTTGGGTATGATTCTGTATGCAGACTACTACCACTGCCAGGATTCAAATCATGGCTGTCTGTGCTAAAAATACAACAGTTCACAACTCAGTTGCATGTGTTATTTGGGTTTTGTTGTCTGCCTTTTCAGTGTTTTCTGTCTATGTGTCTCTCAGTTGTACTAAATGGCCCCTGGGGATTACACCAGTCACATACAGGTATTCTTACACATTATATTTAGAGGTGCACAGTGTGGGTAACAGTACTTAATACAACAATACTATTATGTGATTGCAAATCTACATTACCATATGATACCAGAGTATACACATGCAGTCCAGCAGTTAGACCTTTATTGTCAGGCTATGACGCTTTTATTTACATACAAACTATATGAGACTCTTCTTGCCATATTCTCCGGTGTATGCAGTACTTGCCTTACACAATACAGGTTTTATATAGGCAATTAATTTACTAATACTTTTACATTTATTTCCTATAACAGTACATGCAAGAGCATTACTGACCTGCCTTGCATCGCAACCTCTCCAGGTAACTTCCATGGGCCTCCTGGTTTGTGGCCCACTCACTTGCAGCTGTGGAGGACATAAGAGGAATATTTAGCCATACCTATCCATGATATACATGAGCTGGCAATTATTACACACATAGTGGAGTGATACTTACAGCTGGGACAGCCCCTGCCATTCTAGCCTCTTGGATCCACTTCTCCAAGAGGTCCCCCTTACACCACCTCAGGTTGGCATAGTGATGACTGATCTGCTCACCAGTTCGGGGTATGCCAGTGGCACTGGTGAGGTCATGGGCAAGATGGTCCCAGGCTTCTGCCTTATACTGGGAACCCTGGTACTGGCCCTGCAGCAGTCTCTGCTCATCGTCTTTGACAAAAAGCCCTGCCATGACTCTGGACTCCTGGATGCACCAGTGCTTCGCCTGGGAGCACACACCTTCTCCGCTTACTGCTGTTGTGCCTGCAAGCGGAAGCTACAACCAGTTATGAAATGTATTCCCACCTGTTGGGTTTAAGTAGGGCATATTTCCCACACTTTTCTGTGATTGGCCAGTTTTGAATAGGCTAGGCTATGGGCAAACCTGCTTACCTAAGGTTGGCATTGTTTAAAGGGGTGTAACACTGGGCACATTGAGTTAGCTGGCTTACACATTGCTTACACCTCCTAAGCTGGCCTGTGCAATGCTTAGCATTGCTTACATTATACTTTACATTATATTTTCTTTTTGGCATTGATTTATTATTCATTACATCTTATATATATGCTTGGTATCCATGACTCATGTGTACGTACACTGTATGGGGTTCTTGTGTTTTATTGGGGACTTCAACACTCTCTTATAATTACACCTCACTTCTGGGCTTACTGCTGTACTCCTGTTCACATATTTATGTTATGTAATGGGTTATAGAACATATGAATGTATACTGATTCCTTTCACAGGTTCAGTTTGATTTTCCTATAGTGAGGACTTGTTTGGTGATACCTCATTCTTTTGTACTGTTGTGATGGCTTGGTGGTTAACTACTGTGACTATAGTGTATAGGTTCCTGGGTTCAAGACCTGCATGGCTGTTTATTTTATTGATGGTCAGAACAAGGGCCATTGGATACAGAGTGATTAAGGCACTTTTGAGCACTTGCAAGTGGGTTTGTGAGGGTTTGCGTGACGGTAAGCAATGCTAACCTCCCGTTACATATGCTTACAGACAGTTAGCTTCAAAATTGCTTAACCTGAGTGTGCATTGCTTACCCCTGTGCAAATGGACTTAAACCTGCTTACTAGTGCCTAAATATGCTTACTACTGCTTATTGGTGCTTACACTTGATTACTAGTGCTTAATCCCACTTACAATTGCACTGATTTACACAGTTATATCTAATGGTTCTTGGGAAGGTGGGGGATTTGGAAGCTGTATGGAGTTGTCATTCATTACACATTTTACCTTCGATTTGTATCCATGATTCCTGTGTACATATACTGTATGGGGCACATGTGCTTATCTGCAGACTTTGCAACATTATGACACTGACACCTCACATCTGCATTTAATGCAGTACTCCAGTTCACAAATATATGTTATTTAGTAGGTCATGCAACTAAAATATTGGTCATAACATGATTTGCAATGGAAAGGGCTGCAGTGGGACTAGAACTGGGAATGCCTGCTCGCAAGGTGAATGCTCTACCCACTGCACTATTTCTACACTGCTTCATTAGCATATATCTTCCTTGTTATCCTCTTCAGCCATTTAAGCTGCATTAACAATAGCTAAGCTATGGGCACACCCGCACACCTACGGTTAGCTTTAATCGTTTTCATAATTAAAAAAAAGGGTTTGTTTATTTGATTGGTATTTACTATTGCTAGTACATGTACTTGTAGGGGAATGTTGCTGGGAATATGCGGACACCTATGAGCAGTCTTGCTTATTCGTTTGGCCTTTCTGCTCTTCTTCATTGCAGGGACATGTATATTCTGAGAGCTCTGCTGTTAGACACGCCCCCTGCACTCTTACACGGTCTGTGTAAGATTAGGAGCTTAGGCAGCGCGCCTTCATTAATACACATGGCACATTGCCATCCTGCTCCTAAACGTCCGCTTCCGTGCAGGACTAAGCTAGTTCTGCACAAAAGAATAGTAAATCCGGAGGAGGGTGTTTTTCAGTGTATTTATACAGTATAAAGCATTAGAAGGATGATCATTTCTGATGTCACTCATGTGTTCATAAATACGAGTTTTTAGCTTAACAAATACATGTTGCTAGATAAATCAACCAATCCGAACATTAGTGTCAATCCCAGAAAATTCCATACTTCCATTCCTTTTAACTATATTTCAACTAATTTTTAAAAATGTGATACAAAGTAACTACCTTGTTAAAGATTTATTATTTCTAATGTTCCTTATAGCTGGTTGTCTAGATTTATTTAAGTTGAGTAAAATATTAGACATCGAAGAAAATGGTTTAAAATTCTGGCATCAATTCTTAAATCAAAATAATTTACATGAAGCTAATTATCTTCAAGCTAGATATTACATAATGCAAAATAATTGGTTAAATATACAAATATTTAGAGAATTTGTTACCAGTAAGATGCAAATAACATTAAATGTGATTTCAAAGGCAGTTCCTAAGATATTATTTTTTTTTTCTTCAAGGAAAATAGTATAGAAAATAAAAATAAGTAATCTTTGTCAATCATTTATAAGATTTTGAGATCTGAATTCACAGTCATTGACATGTCTTATTGAGACTACTCAACAAAGATAAATAATGAAATATTGTAGATGGTAATAAGAAATTAGTTTTAAAATTCGTTAGTAACACAACCTCTCATCTCTTTATTGGATAATTTTTACATGGAATTACTTACATAGAAGTTTCTTAACTCCACAAAAAATTGCCCTAATATATAAAAAAGATAATATTACATGTTGGAGGTGTGAAGAAGTTTGAAATGCAAATTAGACCCATATTGTCCTAGCATGTAAAATGGTTGCTTCATTTCGGATAGATTTCAAGAACTTTGTTAGAGCATTATGGTCAGACAACTGTCATGTTACCAATTCATTGCTACTGTTTAATACTCCAATTTCAGATTCCATTCCAAGAACACAAGTATCTCTCTTCTTGTCTCTTCTTGCTATAGAAAGAAAAAATTATCACAATAAATTGGAAATGTAAAAGCATTGTCTCTTTTTCAGAATTTATTTCTTTAACAAAAAATTTATGTAATAGGGAAATACAAACTGCTCATGCTAGAATGTCAGGTATTACTCAGAAACAATTGTCATGGCTAAAACTTAAAATCTTTTGGAAACATGTTAATAATGTATAGAATATGTTTCTTTTATAGATACTGTATATAGTTTTGCTTGTTTTAGTTGATTGTTTTGTTTTGTAATAATGATTCTGTTGTTTAAAACCCAATAAAAAGTTAAAAAAAGAACTGCAATTATTGAAAGCACAGGGTTGGAAACCTACCAATAGACTGCTATCCATAGTAATTTGTTTCTCAAAGTCAGGCTTGAAACTTTTTTATAATAAACTGAAATGGTTACCTATAGTTTTACCCCTTCTATAGGAAAACAAACTCACAATTGACCAGCAACTGAGATTCAGCAAATATATATCCCTTATCATCTCCAAAGTCCAGAAAAAAGCTAGGGACTTTATACCACAGATACAAATACCTTACTTCCAAGTGCAGAATAGCTATAGCCCGAACCCATCTCTTGTCTAGACAACTCTATGCCTCACCAGTCATAACAAGCCTACGTAAGACTGACCTTAATAAGCTGTGAATATGCTATAATAAAATTGTCAAGTTTGCAACTGGTACCAAATTTCGTTCCTACCACTGCCAATCCTTATTTACTTTACACTGGCCTGAATTTCCCAACTTATTACACTACCACCAACTCAAGTTCCTTCATCAAATACTGTACTATCCGAAAGAAAAAAATGTCCTAGCTGGATTACTAAACTTCTATAACAGTAATAGACTGCTACTCTCCACCAACAAAGCCCTGGTTGAAAAAGTTCCTTGCAAAAATAGCTTTGGGGAATCTCTCCTCCCCAATGAAGTTGCTAAAGTCTAGAATACCCTTCCCCCTGACATTAGAGAAAGTTTTTTAACAAGAGCAAAATCCTGTTGAATAAATGTTTCTTCAGATGAGCATATCCTCCAAATTCTTGAAAACTGTGATTTTGGTATATTTTTAATAACATGTGATGGATATTTACTATTTGCAAGTAATAATGTGTTAAAACAGTGGATTTTTTTCTATATACTGTACTAGTTAAAATACCATAATCATTTGTAGAAACTGTAACATCCAGAAAAGAAATTTGCTTTGAACTATGTTTAACACTGATTTGTATGCCCCGCTTGTTTTTATTGAGATTTTGTACAAAATCTTTTAGATATATTAAATCAGAATTCCACACCATCCTACAATCGAATGGGTATTTACATCGTATATCCATGGCTTCCAAAAAATATTGTGATTGATGTCATAATTAATCTGTTCCTCTGAGAATGCTGCATAAATGAGGGCAAAAGATGTCCCCAAACCAGTCTTTTTAAACCGTAGAAAGCATACTCCATTGAAATAAAAAACATTTTTAGTAAGTGCATGTTCAGTAAGGCGTAACAAAAATGTGTTAAACCCAGGAATATATAAATACATATGGTTAAGCCACAAATTCAGGGCCATTAATCCCACCCAATGTGGAATATTTGTATATAATGCTGTCATATTTACTATACACATATACCATCCCATTTCTAACTGTGTGTCATCTAAAATATTCAAAAATTGTGTAGTATCTTGGATATGTGAGCAACACCACTTAACAAAGGATGTAAATATTAAGTCAGAAAGGCAGATAATGATTCATTCATTCACAACCAGAAAATATTGGTCTGCCAGGAGGATGTGAAAAATCTTTGTGTATTTCTGTGAGCATGCAAAGAAATTGATGGGTGGGATCCTAAACTTGTAAGACGAAAAACAACTTCTCTGGAGATAATGTTCTCTTCTAAAGCAAGCTTTAAGAAATCATCTATATCGTGTTTAAACTTAGGAATGGGGTCCAAACCATTTTTTTATAGAACCGAGTATCCAAAAGTTGTTTGTGGGTTTCTGCTAAATACATAGTCCAATCCCAAGCAACCACTGCACCACCTTTATCTTCAGCATTAATCACGATGTATTTATTTGTCTTAAGATTCTTTAAAAGCATTTAGTTGAGACCTGGACAAATTATTATTGGAACAAATGTCATACCTAAAACTGAAATGCAGTTCTTCTGACACTGTATTTTCTCCGTTTCCTCTCTCCCTGCACTCGAACTGGATCACTAATGTTTGAGAATTTTACTGCCTTATACACAGTCCTTGGCATCCCTTCTAAATTTCATGATCTTGCATTCTTTTAAATCCTGTTCCAAAGTCATTAAATCAGCAGACAGCATATTACATTGCTCCTGAAAAGATGCATGCATCCGAAACAATTTTACTGCTTCACAAAGCTTGGAAACCTCTAGTACTAATTTAGCCACATATTTTTCGTAAAAAGATGTTACAATGTTTACAAAGCACATAGAATCAGTCTGTTGTGCTTGATGCTATTCTTTTAGTAAAATGTCATCAGTTTGTTTAACCATGGGTTGTAAATGCACTTATAATCCCCTGTGGAGATAAACCTTTTAAATTATATGCTTTAGCAATTGTAAATGCCAAACATTTGAACGCAGGGATTTCATGGCAGTTGCTAAGTCTTTAAAAATGATTTGACATAAAGAGACATTTACAGTACCTGTTATAGAAGTAGAAAGATGTTTGAATTCTTCAAAGACATGAATATCATCTTTGTCTGCTACCAGACCATTCACCAAGCCCGATATATCCATTCTGATAAAATATGCACCAACAGCAACTCAAAGCAGTGCCAAAATTCACAAAAATGTAAATCCTTTGTGTACAAAAGATGAGCCACAAATACTCAGAACTTGTAGCGTTTTGTTGTGGTGTTACTAATATCCCATAGTTTCAAAGATCAAGCAATGGACCACATCAAAAGCACAGACAAATTTGTAGTGAATACATATTGACATAAAGTCAAAGTAGCAGCAGAATTGCAGAAATATAAATATCCCATTTAAAAATGTCAGACCACAACCATTCCAACTTACAGCATTGTTCTGAGATTCTAAAAATGTGTCACACCAAAAACGAGGGGGGTGGGTGCAGCACCCCACATAAGTAGTGTCCGGTGTTCACCGTATCTTTCTGTTGTGAGGTCTGTGCACACACACACACACACACACACACACACATATATATATATATATATATATATATATATATATATATATATATATATATATATATATATATATATATATATATATATACATATATATATATATATAGATATATACCAACTCAAAGGGCAGGTTTTCTTATAGCTAAATTACCGGTTAGTAAGTTGTATATTGTGGTTCTTTATGTTGGCCAGCTATGGCCATTCAATTATTTTATTTTAGAAGATATGCCTGTTCTGTAAAAGTTCCATTCACTGTTTAATGGTCTATTTATAGCCATTCAGTGTAAGATTAATTTGACGACTGAACATATACCTCAATGTAGGATATCTTCCAGTATAGCTGTTTTGACATCAGGAGGGATATAAGGGACAATAATACATATTTGTTTATAATTGTTTATTTTTGAGGAATGTAATAAGAAGCTCTGCTGAACTAAATTTTGGTGTTGATTCGCTGTAAGGGGATATGTGGTGGGCACTGGGAAATATTAAAGCAATACCACCATCTTTCCTATTTATATGGTCATTACAGATGATATTATAGCAAGGAGGTATAACTTCAGAGTCATTTATGTTGGGTTTAAGCCAAGTTTCAATTACACTGAGAACATTAGACTTATGATGGGTATTCCAGGCATGTGGTTCAGCAGTTTAATTTCTTATACTTCTAACGTTTATAGCAGCAAAAATTAGATTTCCAGTAGTGAGAATTGACTGTTGTTGGGTTATGTGTGGGAGAGAATTATCTTTATATTAATTGTGACATGCATGGCCAGAATTAGGGTGTATATCTTCTCATGGAAGGATTTTAGTATACTGGGGAATTATCCTGTTTTTTTTTGGAGAGGATTCTAGAACTAAATTTTGTTTTGATTTGGGCATGTATCTATCTGTGTGTGTGTGTGTGTGTGTGTGTGTGTGTGTGTGTGTGTGTGTGTGTGTGTGTGTGTGTGTGTGTGTGTGTGTATGCAAACATATTATTATGGTTTACTGTTTACTGTGAGAAATTTCTGATGTATATACTTTACAATTAGACAGATACAATGATATCTAGCATAAAAGCTGGCTTCTGAATTCTCTAATTTTGATCCATATTTAATTTTAATCTCATAATAGTTTATCAAAGGATTTATATTTATGATCATCTTTGTGAACTACAAATATAGACTTTGTAACTCAAGAAAATTCTTAGGTCCACTGATGTCCAAACAGATTTAAAAAGAAATGTAAGGATTTGCTGTAAGAAACAATAAGTTTATGCATAAAATGTATGTAAAGCAGCATTATTTAGTACTATTTATATACATCATGTAATACTCATACTGGTAAGATTCTTGTGATATCTCTGCAAAAATGGCTACAATGATGAAACATGTTGTTTTTCAACAGGAGTTTAGTATTTTTGGTATGAATAGATGCACATAGCAGAGTGCATATATTATATTCTTCATATGTATCTTTTCTTGACTGAAGTTCATATTTGACTTAGAGAAATGTTCCATTTGTATGCCTCTAAAAGCATCTTTAAATTAATACTACATTTGTATTCATACTGAAAATCATCTGCTGTATTGTGCTGTCCTTCTGTGTGGCATTGACGTTCCAGCCTTGTAGCATGTAAAGTTTCCTGAAGTAGTTGAGGACTAGAGTGATAGGAACTACACTTGGTTAAATCCATAAGAGGTTGCCCCGTCTGGACATGTGCCTGGCCAGCTAGTGCTACTTCGCCAGATCACTGGGTCAGATATTTGCAAACTAAAGAAGAAACAACAACAATAATAATAATAATAATAATAATAATAATAATAACAATAATAATGAGGATTATGATTTGGTCCCCAATCATACTCAGATTGTTATGTGTTCAAGACATGGATGTGAGTAAATTCACCTTAAGAGTGAAACTCAAGGGGTGAAACATGTCAGAACAGCACAACAAGAACTACAATCAGAAAGACCTGATCATATTTGTTTGTAGTGATTGGAGCTAACCTGCTCCCATATGCTACAAAATGTATTTATTTTTTATTTATTATTTATTACTTTGTTGACCAGGTATGTCCGATTGGGCCAGAGGCCCATTTTCAGTGGAGACTCGGGGAGAAAAGCTCCACTGTAATATAAGACAATAAACAAAACATAGTAACAGTAAACATTAGTACAATAGAATTTTTTACAACATCTAGAAACAGTACAAAGCAAGGTCCTTTTTACTGGTGGAGACTCGGGGGTAAAACTCCACATTAGTACAACACAAACAAGTAGTATTAAATATAATACAATCAGTAAAACTGTACAATAACTGTTGCAGGAACAACCCAGTAGCAGTAAATATAATACAATCAGTAGGACTGTACAAGAGTGAACAGTAGAAAGTATGTAAATTAAAGTTTACAAAAGGGATGTTAGACGGCCTGGTGAGAAAGGTAACTAAAGTTGGGGAAGTAGATTAAACTGGGGAGAGGCAGGAGCACAACCTGTGACTGGTGATGTGTTCCTTTAGTAGTGATTTGAACTGGTTATATACTGATTTTTTTTGTTATTGTGTCTGGAAGGGTGTTCCAGAGTTTAGCTATTCTGTGTGAATAGAGAGAGTCGCCATGTTGATTGTGGGAGTTGAATACTTTTAGTAGGAGTTTGTTGGAAAATTTGAGGGATCTACTGTTAGTATTAAGTTGAATTAAAGAGGAGATGGCAGGGCAGTTGTTGGAGGGGTAGATTATTTTGTGAGCTAAAGATAGTTGATTGAGAGTTAGAAGGTTGTGGAGCTCTAGCCAGTTTAATACTGAAAGAGCTGAGCAGTGGTGGGATCTGCGTGGGTGATTAGTGTCAAATTTAGCAATTTTATGGCAACATGATTCTAAATTGTTAAGGTCAGATTTTTGAGGGTTAGTAAATATGAGAGAGCCATATTGAAGGGTAAATAAAAGGTGTGTGAGAGCAGTGGCTAGCCTGGCATTGGGAGTTCGGAATGGTTTGGCTCTGTATAGGGTACCTAGTTTGATGTGAACTTTTTTGATGGTTTGGGCAATATGTATGTCAAATCTAAGATTGTCATCTATGGTGACACCTAAAGGTTTTATGTGGTTAGTGGAGGTAATTTTGGTTCCATTTGCAGAGGTGATTGATAGTGGGGCTGGGAAGTCTTGTTTTTTTTTTGTACTAAAAACTAAGATTTTGGTTTTGTTGGGATTTAAAATGGGTTGGTGTTGGGAGAGGTAGGTTTTAATGTCCTGAAAAGAATATTGCATTTTTAGCTGGAGCACATGGGGTGAGGGGGCAGAACAGATAAGGGTAGCAACATCTGCATACTGTACTATGGAGGTATGTTTGGTTGCTGTACTGAGGTTGTTTGTGAATAGGATGAAGAGAAGTGGACTGAGAATAGAACCTTGGGGTACACTCAGAGAGATGGGGCGTAGGGGGGGGGAAGAGAGTTTTTCCACTTTGTAGCTTGCTGACAGTTGGAAAGATAGCTGTGGAACCAAGTTAGTGAGGGTAAACTAAGGCTATAGGAAGATAGTTTATTTAGTAGAAGCTGGTGGGATATGGTGTCAAAGGCTTTAGACATGTCAAGAAATGTGGAAGAGACATGCTGGCCTTTGTTCATGAGATGGTGGATGGTATCAGTGAAGGTTAGGAGGGCAGTGCTGGCACTGTGCTTTGGTCTGAAACCATGCTGAGAGATGGAAAGGAGGTTATTGTTAAGGAAATAGGATATGAACTGGTTGTGGATGCATTTTTCTAAAATTTTCGCGAGGAGAGAAAGTATGGCTATGAGATGATAGTTGTTTAGTTCTTTGGAGGTGCCACCTTTCTGGAGAGGTATAATATGAGATATTTTCCATATAAGTAGGACATAATGTTCTTTGATAGAATGGTTGATCAAGATAGAAATGGGGTACGTAATTTAAGGGGTTGCAAGTTTTAGAAATTCATTAGTGAGTTTGTCTGCAGCTATGCAGCATGGTTTAAGTTTGGACAAGAGTGAATTTATGTCCTGAGTTATGTATGGGTGAAAAGGAGAAGGGGCTATGATTGTCTACGGCTGGGGTGGGGACAGTAAGTGGCTGGGTTGGTTGGTTGTCTAGAAGGGAGGTGGCAGTGTTGATGAAATGGGTTTTAAATTGAGTAGAGATAGGGACTGAGTCATTTGAGGTAGCAGGCAGGGGAGGGTAGTGGTACATCCTGGGTTTAGGAGTTAGTTGATGGAAAGCCAGAATTTTTTGTGGTTGCGTTTCTTTTTTTTTTTTTTTTTTTTTGCTGACAGGATAGGAAGTATACTTGTTTGTCTCTTTTTATTTGTTTTTTGTTTGTTGAGTTTCTTAGTTGTTGATAGTTAACGAGGTCAGATTTGCTTTGGATAAATGATAATCTGACCAGGCTTTGTCTCTACATTTCATTAGTAGTTTGGTGTCTTTGGATACCCATGGAAGGGGTTTGGTCCAAGTATGGACTCTTCTGGTAAGGGCTAGATTATTAAGAATTGTAAGGAAGGTTTTGTTGAAGTACTGAACAGCATCACCTAATTGTATGCGCTTAAGAGGGGATCAGTTACATTGTTGCAGTAGAAGGTTGAAAGTAGTGGGGAGAAGTTTTTCTTGAAAGTGATGCATTTGTAGAGGATGTTGCTTTGGGTGTACATGCGTTTCTTGTACAGAAAGGTTGGATAGTGGCCACTGATGGAGTCAGGTAGGTACATGGCTAAGTAGCCTAAGTTAGGTTTGTTAGTTAGAATCCAGTTTAATGTTGACTGCTTGTTAGAGCATTTGTCAATACGAGTTGGGCAGTTTATTGTTTGGATGAAGTTGAAGAGATTAATAAAGTTGGATGGGCTATTAGTAGTGCAGGAGTCCCAATCTAAGTTGAAGTCACCAAGAACAATAGTTTCTTGGGTGAATTTAGTGTTTTCCCAGGAAAGTGGGTGTTCTATAGTGGGGAGGTTGTTGCCAGGAGGGAGGTAGGTGGCAATTATTTTTATTGCTTTGTTGGGGTTGATTTCAAGGTGGGTAATTAATATTTCAGAATTGTGTAGATTGGGAGGAGTACAGTTTTGTTGGGCTACTTTGAGGGTATTTTTAAACATAACTGCAACACCACCTCCATGTTTGTTGATTCTATCTGCTTTTATGATGTTATAGCCTATTGCTAGAATTTCACTGTCCTTAATGTGGGGCTTTATTAGGTTTCTTTTATCACAGCTATATCTGGTGAGTAGGTGGATAGGGTAGCGTGGAGCTCACTGATCTTATTTATGATGCTATGGAGGTTGAGGTTTAACAGGAGTAGATCTGAGTTAGAGGCTTTTTGGAAGGGGGATAGGGATGTGAGTGAGAAATACATTGAGTTGAGGTGGTTTGATTAGGGCATGTGGAGGATATTATGTGTTGTGCATGGCTGTTGTCGGGGCCTGGGTTGGGATGGATGTCAGCTTGGAGTTTAGTTTGTGTGATGGAGTGAAGGAGAAGAAGTTTAAGTTTGTTTATCTTGAGGCATATGGGTATTGGGGGTGTATTATAGTGGGTGTGTGAGTGTTTGAGAGGTGAGAGGAGAGAGGGTGAGTGGTTGAACAGTTGTGGGGTTATGTTACTATAAGTGGGGCAATGAGAGTGGAGGGTTGACTGTGGGACTGTAGGTGATTGGAAGTGTTTGACATGGAGTGGGTGGAGGGAGGTGGAGTTGTAGGTGAGGTATAGAAAGTGGAGAAGTAAGGTATTGGTGAGAATGGTGTAGAGGTAGTGCATGGTAATTATGAGGTTGCAGGATGGGAGGGTAATTGGAGAAAGAGAGGGAAGGAGTAGGTAGCCAGGTAATGCAGGGGTTCTGGGAAGGTGGTGAGGATTGGAAGGGGTGTGTTAAGGGTGTGGTCAGGCTAGGTATAAATCAAATGTAAGTGGGGTGGGTGGCAAAGGGGGTATTGTTATTGTATTGGTATTGTATTTAAAGAAAAATGTGGACGAGTTGGGTATTTTGCAACTCTGAAAGATTCCCGTTAATATACATAGAGTGGACACCAGAGAACAGCAGTAGGGCAAGGACCAGAAAGACATTTAAAAATATTCTAACATTTCATTTAGACAAATGAAATATGTGGTTTAATGCTGCTTGTGGTTCCTGCTGCTGGTCTGTGGTGACAGCTGACTGCTTATCACTGTTCTAGAAAGAGAGTTTGTCACCACTGGAGGGGGCTTAATGAAAGCTTGATAAGTACCTTTCTAACATCAGAAAGGTGCTTAAAAACCTCTAATTTCCCTGACTTTGGTGCACAACTGGAGATTTATGCACAACAACAACAACGATAATAGTAATTATAATAATAATAATAATAGGCAATTAAAATACTGAATAATGCCAATCCATCCATTTTCAATAGCTGCTTTGTCTAATCATCTGATGTGTGGTTAAGGGAAGCTTGAGATAATGTGGTAAGGATTGGGCCTAAAACAGGGTAGGATCCTGGATTTGATACAATTCAGTCACAGGCCCCATTCATACTCCCCATTGTATATCAATCTCACATGGGGTAATTTCCAGAGAATCAAAGATCATTATGTATGAATTATATATAGAGAGAGAATACAGTTTTTTTTATTTTGTTAAAATGTATTCAAAGAAAAGCTCTGGCACAACTGGCTGAATGTAAAAACAAAAAATAAACAAACCACTGAAGAGAAAAAATTAGGCAGACAACAAGGTTATCTTTTTTTTTAATTCTTGTTCTTCCGATTAGCGCTTTCATCAAGCCTCCATGCACTCAACTTCACGAAAGCGCTAACCGGAAGAACAATATTTTAAAAAAAAGATAACCTGGTTGTCTGCCTAATTTTTTTCTCTACAACTGGCTGAATGATAGGCACAACCACATTCAATGACCTTTGCAGTAGTTCAGCCTTTTTAAACTCGTAAATATTGACCTTCTTTGTAAATGCAGGTATTCAATGTCATTCTGTAATAGACACAAACAGGTGACAGTTTCATAACGCTACCACAAAGCAATTTCCTCAACTACAATTATTTGGTATAACTCACCATAAAAGCAGCAAATGCAAGTAATAGTTGATGGAACAATACAACAAAGTAATACCCAAATATGGTCCCTTATGAACGTTCCCTACAGTTTGCAACAAAAACTAGATAATATCCAACAGTGAAGTGGAAGGAGCAGTTTAGAGAAACCAGTCCTCCATTAAGCACTAAATAGTTCAATAATGTGCATTTTCTCATAAAATTTCTAATTTATTTATTCATTCATTCATTCTTTAGTCTATTTCTGTATGCATGCATGCATGTGTATATATATTTTTATGTGTTGACCAGGATAATGCTTACAGTTTGATATTTGTATCAATCATGTGATACAAAAATATTACTAACATTCAAAGATGTTTTAAAATGATTAACAGCAGTATTAAACATGTTTTCATTTCTGTTGCATTTGAGGAGGAGGAATCTAAGAGAAGAAATGGAAATGCAGGGAGAGAACAGTGGATGTGACATTTGTGCTGTAACGGAGACCTGGTTTAAAGCAGCAGAAAGCGCTCCTGTGCTGCCAGGTTATAACTCATTCCACACCTTTCTGTCTCAAAACATAGACCAAAGCTCCAAAGGTGGTGCTGTCTCCATAGTCATAAAAAATATGCACACCTCCAGCCTAGTAGCCCAGCATAATGCATCTGAGATACTTCAAGTACAACTAACATTGGGTAAGACTGCGCTCCAGGTCATAGCCTGCTATAGGTCCCCAACCATGTCCCTAGACTCTCACTCCATGTTCCTAATCACCCTAGAATCAATCAAGGTCCAACCCAATGCTCTTATACTAGGAGACTTCAACTACCCCTCCATCAACTGGGAAAATGACTCAAGCACCAATGCACTGGCTCAACGTTTCCTGGAATTCATCAATTCCAATGCCCTGGACCAGCTCATTATTACCCTCACTAGAGGAAGCAACCTCCTTGACCTGGTTATTACTAACATGGGCAACAGTTGCTCTACACCAATAGTCAATTCCTCCCTGGTTAGATCTCGCCACAAACTAATCAACATGGAAATCCACATCTCACCCAAACCCCTCGCAAAGATATCCACCATGATAAACTTCTCCAAAGCTGACTTTGGACTCCTAAAAACAGAGGTGGCTAACTTCATGGCACCCATGCCAATGGAAAATAGATGCATGACTGCCAAATAATCCACCAATGCACTGTCCGAACAAGTACATAAATGCATGGAACTAGCCATACCCAACAGAACTAAGACGGTCTCATCCAAAAACAAAGGAAGCCAGTCTGGTGGTCCCCTGCCATTAATAAACTCTAAAACAAAAGGAAGAAACTGTTGCAGAAAAGGTGAAGTCCCAAGACTGGAAAAATTCCCTGATTAGCCTCAACAAAAGGTTGAGATCCCTCATCAAAACCTCCAAAGCCAGCTATGAAGGTAGAATTGAGGCAGACAGAAAAAAAAAACACAAAGCCTTCTTTAGTTATATCAAGAATCTCCATGGCAATACCCAGATTTGCTGTGAGTTGCTGCACAATGGTAGCGCCTGAACTGAGCTAACAGATATTGCCAACATACTGGCTGACAGATTCAGTGCCAACTTTGCCCCACTCCCCCCTCCTTAAAGGACCAATCTCAATACCGGAAGAATGCCAGGCACCCTGCATTACTGCAGCACATGTTAAAGCTGCATTGTCCAAGGCCAAGAATACAGGTTCCATGGGACTCAGCAATATCCCTGGCTGTGTTCTACATGAATTACAAAGTGAACTGGAACCACATCTGTGTGCTCTGTTCACTCACAGCCTCACCTCAGGCTTTGTCCCTACCGAATGGTGCACTGCTACAGTCATCCCTCTTCATAAAAGAGGAGCAACTACAGACCATGGAAATTATTGCCCTATTAGCCTGATGAGTCTGATATGTAAGGCTATGGAGTGTATCATCATGGACCTAATTAACAAGGCTATAGGGAATCTCCAAACTCTAGATCCCACGCAATTTGGTTTTGTGAAAGTAGATCATGACTGCTCAACTCGGTTGACTTCTTTGAGTCAGTCATCAGAGCGGTGGATGAAGATAAGGCAGTTCATACAGCCTACCTTGATCTGGCCAAGGCCTTTGATACCATTCCTCACTCAGGAATTATTGATAAACTCACCAAACTAGGCATCAACCCCTATATTGTTAAATGGGTAGCAAACTGACTCACAGATAGAACACACAGTGTGAAAGTAATGTACAGCAAGTCAGATTACTGACCAGTCATGAGTGTAGTCCCACAAGGATTGGCCCTGGGTCCTCTCCTGTTTGGCATCTACTTCTCAGAAGTCCAGGTCAACATGGAGGGACTCTGGCTGACCAGATTCACAGGAGACTGCAAGCTGGGAGCCATTATTAACTCTCCAAGTGATGCAGACATTCTACAGAAAGGCCTCACTGAGACCAATGACTGGTGTCAAAACCATGGCTTTAAGCTTAATGCCAAAAAATGCGTCATCATCCTCTTTGGGGAAAAACTTGGTTCCCACTAATTAACACATTGATGGGAGCCCAATGAACACCGAAGGTCTTATAAGAGATCTGGGCACAAAGGTTGACAGCAACCTCTCCTTCGACCACCACATTGCCACTGTGGTCAGAAAGTCTTTCAATGTGGCACATCTCATTACCAAGGGTTTTGCATCCAGGAAGAAACAGGTCATCATTTCTCTCTACTCTCCTCTCATTAGACCAATCATAGAGTATAATGCCCCATTTGGCATGTACCTCACTAGACACCTGCAGCAGCTATAGAGGCCACAAAAGTACCTCACAAAGAAGATCCTAGGCCGTAAACACATGTCCTACATGGACAGACTCAAAAAACTCCTGATATTCTCTGTCTCATATCATCTTCTAAGAGGAAATATCTGCTTGACTTATAAAGCCATGTCTGACCCAGCTCTGTTAAAAATGCTACATCTAAAGAAATCCCAATCCCTCCGCACCACACACTCCAGAGACCTCTACCTCATTACCACAATCAACAGAACATGCTGGAGGGACAGGTTCATAGCCCAGAGACTGATGATGCTCTGGAATAGACTTCTCATACATGTCAAGCAGAAAACCTCACTAGCCCTCTTCAAGAGAATTCTTGATGAGTGGATGGGAAATAGAAAGTTCACCATGGGGATCACTCCAGTGGCTCTCCATGATAGAGGCCCTTTGAACTAATGATGGGTGGCACAATGCCAGGGCACTTCTATGGGCTAGGCTTGTAAAAGCCCTAGGTCCATTAGTCTAGTATACACCTATGAACCTAAGAACTGAAGCACTTGGCAGTAAGATGAAGCATGAGAAAATAAAATGAGGCATTGGGGAAAAAGAGAGAGATGAAATGCAGAGAATTACAAGTAGCTGTAAGCAGTTTATATTATGAATACTTCTTAAGGGGAACATTGTTAGATTAGGTGACTGGATTCTCTAAGCATTATTCAGAGTTGGGACATAAGCATCTCCATGTAGCAGTTAGATATATTTTAGCTCTGAAGGAACAAATATCCTCGCCAATTGAAATGGCACATGCTTTTGTTTTTATCAAGGCACTGTAGAATTCAAAGAAAATGATATGTGCAGACACATTTTTCTTGTATTAAGGTTAATAACTGGCTGTCTAAGTATGGACATAGAAGAAATATTTTAATTGAACACCTTCCCTCTTAGTACAAATAAAAAGATATTTACCATTAATTAAAGGAAAGAAGCTCAAGAAACAGAAGTGGTGACTTCAATATTCTTATAGCCTAGAAGTATAAATGCCTACAAATTTCAGGCAGTTTATTACTTAAGAACATTTGGCAGAGTGTGTTATGGATAACCGAGGAACAGACCCAGGGCCCAGGACTCCATGACTGTCCCAATGTGATGATGTGATGAGGCTCCTGGTTAGTTACAATATATAATTTCTTTGTTACTTTTGGCACTGATAACTCATTCAGTTTACTTATGTTAGCTTATGTGCTTAATGTAACAGGAACTTTGTAAATATTTTTTAATAAAGTGTTTAAAAGCAGCTATGAATATTTTATAATTACATGAGCCATGGACAAACTACAAAGGTAGTAACAGAATACACTTTCCAGTATTAAAACTTAACCTTTATTTAACACCAGACCCACTCAAGTGCAATATTAGACACATAACATAGGTATTTGTTCAATCTGCAGTGTGTTTTGTATTACTGCAAATAGGGTAGTTAATTTAACTCGGGGGGGGGGTATTCTTTTCATATATGAGTGTTGGTAAACGTCTCTGCTCTTTTTTGTATATATTGGGAGTAGTACTATATTTGTTAAGTTATGTTTATTCTTTTACTTGAATGTTTCCTTTATAATCATAAGAACAGAGCTGAAGCAAGAAATTTTATTTAGGCTATACGTGTATATTTCTAAATGACAATAAAGTTTACTCTGACTTTTTTTTTTTTGACTTTTCAGTTGAATTGACTAATGCCAACACCTACTATTTGCTTTAATGGGTTGATGAAATAACTTAGATGTTCCTTACTGTATCCACTATGGTCTAATTTATTTACGGTATGTTCCAAATCCTTCTTAAAATGTTCTTCTTCTAAGCATAATCTAAATGACTGTAACATCTGCCCATATGGTAATGAATTTATTAAACTCTAACCGTGACCATTTTTTGCATTTAGGAAGTACATTGAGAACATCTCTTTCCACATTTCCCCATTTAATCCTTTATCTACTACAAATAAAAATTGTCTTTCGGCTTTTCCTGGTTAGAGGTCACCACAGCGGGACTCCGGTCCGCTAATGATTGGCAGTGAATTTTTATGGTGTCGAGTTGCCAGCCCAGCGCTCAACCTTCAAGGGTGGCACACCCACACATGCACCTACCTGCATGTCTTTAAATTCATTTGACCATGGGGAGGAGAAGCAGACTCCACACAGAAGGCGCTCTAGCTGAGAATCGAACCGGTGAACCTCTTGCTGAGAGGCGACAGCAAATAAAACAAATTCTAATTTATTCAGTATGTCACTGTGCCTTTAATTTTAAATCGTTCACTATTAATATCAAGTCATCAATGAAGTGATAATATTTAATAATCTTTAAATCAGTTCTCTCAAATCAGTATCTCTCTCTCCCTCTCTCTATGTAGATATATATATATATATATATATATATATATATATATATATATATATATATATATATATATATATATATATATATATATATATATATATATATATATTTATATACACACACACACACACACACACACACACACACACATATACCTATATATATATATATATATATATATATATATATATATATATATATATATATATATATATATATATATCAGCAATCAAAATGGTAGCAGCAGCAACAACCATGCGGTTCTTTCCAAAGGATAGCTCAGCACAAGTAGAACACAGTAAATAAAATCCAAATGGTATCAGCAGCAACAACCATGCGGTTCTTTCCAAAACACGGCTCAGCACAAGTAGAACACAGTAGATAAAATCCAAAAATCAGGTTTAATAAGTGCACACAGTAGGTAAGCACTTTCACAATACAGCTTCTTCAGACCATTGAAAAGTGCAGTCAATTAAGCAGCCTTTATATACTCAACATCAATTAATTCTGATGTCATAATCACAATTTAAAGAAGTAGAACCATCATGCAAAAGTAGTGATTCCTATATACATAATAAAATGAAAAAAGAAGCCAATAACTAATAAACATATACTAATATTTAACATATATCTATATATATATATATATATATATATATATATATATATATATATATATATGTACAAATACTAGCAAAGCACAATGAACCACTGTCAACTAAAATTCATACATATTACTCATATATTAAAATAAAATAAATCACCTAACTCGCGTACTTTTGGTTTTAAGAAAGGGTCTAATTGAAGCCCTCTCATTCAACCCTGAATCAGCTCTCAAACGCATGATCCATTTAACTTCCTTCTCTTCAGTGATGTTTCTAACATTACCTCCTCTTATACTCGATGAGATAACCTCAACAACCATAAATTCAAAGGTATGCTGATACCCTGATAACATCACATGTTTCGCTAATGCATTGGTGGTCAAACCTGTTCTGATATTATAAAGATGCTCCCTAATTCTATTTTTAAAACATCTGCCTGTCTTCCCTATGTAAAATGATCGACATGCCACACATACAGCAAGGTATACCACATGCTGGGTATTACAGTCCGCTGAACAGTTAAAAATATATTCCAACCCTGTATCAGGATGTACAAATCTACCAGCACTATTTATGTATGGACAAAAATTACACATACCACACGGATTAGTGCCTGTTGTAACACCAGATCTATCTCTAGTTTTTTGATAATATAACATTCTTTTCAACTTACGTTTATTCTTGTATCTAAACCTAGGTCTCCCACCTATAACACTTGCTATCTGTGGGTCAGTCAGAAGTACATTCCAATGTTTATTAAAAATGTCATAAATATTCTTATTATCTATAGTATAGAACATAGGTATCCTGATCTCAGAAAACTCTGGAAAATTTCTGCATCTCTCAACATTAGAGTGATCAGAAAAATAGGACTTTGCTCTATCTCTCCTCAGAGAGTTTAAATCAGACAGCCCTTCATTTAGGTCATACTGACCATACCCTCGCTGTGTAAATCTGTCTTTAAGGTTTAATAATTCTGAAGAGAAACCTGCATCAGCATTATTCAATCTAGAGATGCGCATTCCCTGCCCCTTCACCACTTTACGGAATACATAATTCGGATGCATACTTTGTCTGTGTAAGAATGTGTTCTTGCGACATTCCTTCCTAAAAACTCCTGTACTAAAGGAGCCATCACTCAACCGTTCCACAAAAACATCCAGAAACGTTATCTTCACTGCTGATGAAAACATAGTAAACTATAAATAACTAGTGGCACTGTTCATCCATTCCACAAATTTATCCAACAGATTCTTACTACCACTCCAAATAAAAAAGACATCATCCACAAAACGCCTATAAAAAGATACATGTATATGAAACAATTCCATAGAACATAGTATTTCCTCCTCCCAAAGAGCTCGGAACATGTTGGAGTAGCTATTGGCACAAGGTGTGCCCATAGCCACGCCATCATGCTGTATGAAAGGGGTCTCCTCAAATAGGAAAATATTACTTCCAAGGATTGTCTCTAAAAACAGACAAATAAGATCTACCAATTTGTTGTCATAAGCACTATGTTTATGCAAATAACGTCACACAAAATCTACATTGGATATTACTGTAAAAAGGTTCATAGGTTCATAGGTTGGTGCTAGGCTATCAGCCCTAGGGCCTATACAAGCCTAGCCATAACAATTCTCTGGCTATTTCTTCCCACATTATTTACTTTCCTGGACCCCTGTCTAGCAGGGCGACTGACGTGATCCCTGGGGTGAATTTCCTTTCTCCCATCCAATATAGGTTCATAGGTTGGTACTAGGCTATCAGCCAAGGCTACATCCAAAGTTACAAACACTAAATCACTAGCTAAACAGGGACCACTCGTAAAAACATAAAGGTCCTTCAAAAACTGTTTGTTGTCCCTCAAAATCATAGGGTTCTCATTAACAAGTGGACGTAAATGCTTCTCTACCAAAACTGAGAATGGTTTGGTACACCACCCCCTACCAGACACAATAGGCCTCATAGGGGGGTTGTAACCATTCTTATGAACCTTAGGGAGGCCTTGTATTATGGGTATAATAGGGTCATTTACATATAAATACTTGAACAAATCCATTGTAATAATACCACTCTTAACCAAGTCATCTAACATGGCTTTGATCCCATTGATTCTAACAGTAATTTCATCAAAATCAGTAGGATCATTCAACATCTCCCTCATAGAGAGGCGGTATCTACAGGCATCCATTATTACCACAGGGCCACCCTTATCAGCTGGTCTGATGACTCAGTTAACATCTGATTGTAATTTCTTCAAAGCCTCACGTTCTCTGAAACTCAAATTAGTCCTTAATTTGTGAAAAGTTCCACTGTGTACATTGCTAAAATACTTATACAAATCATCTTCAACTAACTTATCAAAGGCTAGTACCAAGGGATGATTATTAGGTATATAAGTACTCGATCTCTTGAACTTCACTTCATCATAAGACAAATCCCCTCCCATCTCTAGTTTCAACATAACATTTCTAGTAAATATCCTCAAAATCTCATCGAGTATAAGAGGAGGATTAAATTAGAAATATCACTGAAGAGAAGGAAGTTAAATGGATCATGCGTTTGAGAGCTGATTCAGGTAAAGGGTTGAATGAGAGGGCTTCGATTAGACCCTTTCTTAAAACCAAAAGTACGCGAGTTAGGTGATTTATTTTATTTTAATATATGAGTAATATGTATGAATTTTAGGCTAGATGTGTAGTGATACATTTTTATATATATTTTTTATTGTTGTTGAGAGTGGTTCATTGTGCTTTGCTAGTATTTGTATATATATATATATATATATATATATATATATATATATATATATATATATATGTTAAATATTAGTATATGTTTATTAGTTATTGGCTTCTTTTCTCATTTTATTGTGTATATAGGAATCACTACTTTTGCATGATGGTTCTGCTTCTTTAAATTGTGATTATGACATCAGAATTAATTGATGTTGAGTATATAAAGGCTGCTTAATTGATTGCACTTTTCAATGGTCTGAAGAAGCTGTATTGTGAAAGCTCTTACCTACTGTGTGCACTTATTAAACCTGATTTTTGGATTTTATCTACTGTGTTCTACTTGTGCTGAGCTGTGTTTTGGAAAGAACCGCATGGTTGTTGCCGCTGATACCATTTGGATTTTATTTACTGTGTTCTACTTGTGCTGAGCTATCTTTTGGAAAGAACCGCATGGTTGTTGCTGCTTCTACCATTTGGATTTTATTTACTGTGTTCTACTTGTGCTGAGCTATCCTTTGGAAAGAATTGCATGGTTGTTGCTGCTGATACCATTTTAATTCTGTTTTACTTGTTTCATTCAGCAGCGTGACATTTTGTGCTTTTCTTTGTACTGATTTCTATGTTTATCACATACCACAAGGACATGGTGGAAGGTATGTCAAATGTTGTGGAATTGAGCTATAGACCGGAGGTTGGACAACGTAATTTAGAGCTGAATAGCAAACCAGAGACTGGGTCACGAGCTACTGAAGTTATACAAAGGCAGGAGGCTGTATTCCATACTGGTGCTAACCCTATTGAGAGGTTTAATATCTTTATGAGTGAAGGTGTTAACCCACTTTTAGCATATGAAGTTAATACAGCTGGATCTGCATCTATGGTTGGTGTAGATGAGGCTGATAACCTGAAAGGGCGATAGATCAGCTAGAAATGGATTTCCTGAAATTGAAGCGTTTACAAATGCAGAGACAGCATTTTGAAGCCTGCTTGGAGAGGAAAATAGTACTGAGGGGTTTGTCTGTTCTAAAGATGCCAACGTATGGAGCACAATTCCCTGAACTATTGGCTAAGTGGCAGCTATTGAACCTTGAGGTGAGCGCCAAATATATGACTTTGGTAATAGAATTGTTTAAGCCAGAGGAGGATATCCTTAGGGTGTCCATTAAGGAGCAACAGGCTATGTTGTATACGCAATTTACTAAGGCTGCTGTTGACCCTGCGTTAGAAGCATTGTTGGATGGCGTTGCTATCTTTGAAAGAAGGACTTTAATGCAAAAAAGCGGTAAGCTGGATAGAGACATTAGAGATTTCCAGCTAGGTCATGTCTTCACCTGGCCTAGAGTTAATAACCACAATGATGATAGAAATGAAGCACGAGGTGTTGGTAATGATATAACAACAAGGAAAGTTAATGAACGTGGTAAAGGAACAGTGAGGTCTGTTGAATTTAATAGTAATGTGATAGCACAATCACCTGTGTTGGATCCAAGGGAGACCACAACTAACAGTAATATTGTTTCCACATCTGTGACGAATACTAATTTAGTGACATCTAATGACAATTTATCTTTAGACATTCATGATTGCAGTGGTACTGTGCGTCCAGTGGACACACGTCCTAAAGGGATGCAGAGGTATGAGCCTGAACCATCTGCTAGTAGTCATGCTACTGGTAGTTTTCACCAGTTCCCTTTACCCATACCAATAGAGAGAGGTATGAGGAGAGGGCGATCTGCCAGTCGAGGAAGGCAGAAACGGAAGATCTCGCCCGATAGACAATCTGGTCGCACTCTCAAGAAAATGTGGAGTCAGGCCGGAACTGTTTAGTATGGAACATATCTCAGAGAGTTCTTGACTCGTTTGAATGTTCAGTCCTTAACAAAGGGCTTGGTTTTATACCTACAAGTACCAGTGAACTCACTGATGTTTTGATTGATTTGAGGACATTTACTAGAAATGTTATGTTGAAAACTGGAGATGAGAGGGGATTTGTCTTATGATGAAGTGAAGTTCAAGAGATTGAGTACTAATATACCTAATACCTAACCTGGATTCACGCTTATGAAGTTTCCTTATTTCACAAATTCGACTTTATGGTCTCGAAATACTGAAATTCGATATTTCAGTATTTCAAGATTATAAAGTGAAACATATATATATATATATATATATATATATATATATATATATATATATATACACACGTGTGTGTGTGTGTGTGTGTGTGTGTGTGTGTGTGTGTGTGTGTGTGTGTGTGTGTGTATAGATAGATAGATATTCCATTTTAAAATTGCCCACAAAAATGTTGATATAAGAGAGGACAAAAGAAGTCCTCATCACCCCACCCTTTTTCTGCAAATAATTCATTAACCCAAACCAAAAATAATTATGTGTTAAAGAAATTCTAACAATTAAATTATGGTAATTACTCTGTGGGGCATCACCTAACATTTTCTTCAGAACCTCTAAATCATATTTAGTGGGTGCATAATTTTCTTGGGTGGTGAAAGCCATGGTACCTTTTTGGCTAGGCTTGTATAGGCCCTAGGGCCGATAGCCTAGTACCTACCTATGAACCTATGAACCTGTATTTATGTTTTGTTCCAAAACTAATCATTCTTGCAGTCTAAATTCCACAGTTTACTAATCAAGTCCACACTATCCAATATATGAGTCAACAATTCTCTTATAAGGATTTAAAATACCATCCAGTACTTTACCAACAGGTTCCAAAAAAGCTATTTATTCCAGCCACTATAGACCTCCCTCAATGGATGCTGTGCTTTCTTATATATTTTTTGTAATATAGACAATATTTGAGTGAGTGTGAATCCTCATGATTACCTTTAGATGGTGCAGTGGTGCAGCAGTAGTGTTACTGCCTCACAGTAAGAGGTTTTCTGGTTTGATTCTCAGTTGGGGTGGAGTCTGCATGTTCTCCCTGCATTTGTGTGGATTTTGTCACATAGACATGTGTCTGGAGCATTTCTCCCAGTGCCTCTGCTGAAGATTGGCTTCATTCCAAGTCAGACTTTCTTAGTAACCAAATGTTAAGTAAAATAAACAAGTTTTTGTTCTTCTTTTTGTGTTATAAATTCAATTGCACTCCCTTCTAGAAAATGTATTATTCCTCCTGAAATATGGGCAATCAGTACTACTGTAAAATAGCAGCCATCCACCCTTAGTTAAATGAAACTGATTCTCTACTTTATACCTCTGTAGTGCATGGAGTGTTGTGATTACTTCCAGTAACAGTTAATTGGCATCCTATTTCAGCAATGATCTAGCATGAGACTCAACCTTAACATTGCTTAAAATGGTGCTTAATATTGGTCAAGCACCCCCTGTGTGCTGTTAAGATTGCATCTAGCACTAAAAATTGATAGTACTGACCAGCAAATAGCAGCAGAACATGAAATGGCTTTTTTTCATCTCCTGTTTCTGCCTGCTGTCTGCTACACTATAGGCACTATTTTGATTTAAATTGCCTCCCTTAAACACAGAATAAATAAGGACATCAACCACTTCCCCACCACTTTACCAGTACAGCACTTCATGTTTTTTTTTTTTTTAATTTAAATTTTGAGTAACTGGAAGTATATGGAGCAGATAAATCTCCATACACTACAAAGAATTATGATCGGATCTCCTATCGTAACATTTTATTATGTGTTTTTGGCATGAATGCCTCACTCTTGAAGTGAATTTCTTGGCATCCATACCTCTAACAAATAATATATATGTTATGATCGGAGTTCTGATTATAATCCTCTATATTAAACTCAGCATATATTGCCATAAGTGCCACTTGATACATTATATGATTATTTGGATGATTGAATAAAATACTAAAATGTGAGCATATGCCTTTTTACCCAAAACCCATGAAGGATGGAAAGTTGAGACACTAGGATGTTTTAACTAGTGATAAAGGTTGTTTTAAAATGGACAGGTGTGTTTTGCATCGACAAGTATTTGTTTATACTTATGTGGATGAAACAGTCTGCACATGTGCAGTATGTCCCCACAACCCTATGTTTCAGAAGTCTTATGACAATATGAGTGATTGATATGTGTTGGGAACTTTGAGTGGTGGTGGCTGGAGAATTGTGAATATTAGATCTTTTTTTTTTTCCAATTACTTTGTATTGCTTTTGTTTAAAAAAAAAACAATAAAACAGACATACAGCTTGTGAAAAACAAAAGAGTAAAGGTAAACCCTTATTTACAAAGAATCACTTAGACACTTGCTAAAAACTAAAAACTGCTAACTGATATAGTTTCATCATACTTAAGGGTTACAGGGGAACGAGGACATGATACAAAGTTGAGTCCTTGGTTTTGTCACCAAAATAAATGCCTCACCCCAGTTTCTTATTAGAATAAAGTTTTCCTTTCTCATATATAACAATGAAAACAAGAGAAAAAAATAAGAGCTTGTTTATATAACCTCATTTGTATGGTGCTTAGTTTGTGTAGGTAGGATAACTTTACTGAAAAGAATTGTGAAAACTAAACTATATACACATTTACACTATTTACAGTGTTGGATGCCATCTGTTTATTGTTATCCTAGAAGCATGTTCTATGTTTAAGTGATGCACATTTTGTGTTTAGTAACGTAAAGGTTTTTTAATGCCACCTGATTTTCATTTAGTTTTATGTATACTGTTTGCTTGCCAAAACTGTGTATCCAGTATGTTTGAAAGTATGTTCTTTTGTTATGCTTTTTGTAGCTAGTTTGTGGGAGGTGATATACTTAATTGCTATGTCTTTAAAGTTGTTCCCTGAGATATTTTTATTATTTACCCAATTTTTAGATATATAAAATTTAAGTAGGGTACACACTGTAACTAAGATATGTTTGTGCATTCCTTTAATTGAACTAAGATGTGCAGAATCATTGTTTCCCAGGCAAAAGTGTTTTTTTTTGTAACCAATTTTTTCAAGTTGCACTCTTAGGAAACACCAGAGCTTAAAGATATTCTTACAGCTGCAGAAGATGTGGAGGATATCCACATCCTCACTGGATCAGAAGGTGCACATTTAGCTTTTTTTGCAACCAATTTTTTTGAGGACAGCTGGGGTATAGTATGCGTTGTTTTTAATCATCATTTGTGTGTAGATTAAGTTTTTCAAAGGTGTAAGTTTTAAGGTATTGCTAATAGTTTCTTGTTTTTGTGCTGTTGTGATGGTTTTATTTATATTTTCCCAGTATCTTGAGTGAAGCAGTGCAGATTGGTGTTTTAACTCATTTATTAATTTGTATGATTTTGAAATCATTTTTTCTTTAGCAGCTAGTGCTTTGATTATGTTTTGAGTAGTTTCTATATTTTGCATCTCTATTTTGTGGTTTGATTATTTTAGCTTTACTAGTGATATCATTTGTCAAAGAATATAATTATATCTGCCTGGTGTCTTTAATTTTATTCTTAAATTTTCCAATGTTTCTTCCTTATGTTGTAAGATATGCCATACTGTTAAGTCTTTAATTAATGGAAATGGTTTGAGATATATCATTTTGTTGTTTAACTTGATATTCGGGCTCATATGTATAGGTTGTAAAAATATTCTGCAGATTGATAGATGTAAATAGAGATTGGAAAGCTATAATTTCATTGTTAATTATTGAATAATAGATCATATCGGTTAGGCTGCATGCAGCAGCAAGCAAGTAGAATGGTACAGTAAATACTTTTCAGTTGTTACTGATTTTGCAGACTGTCTCTAATACTGCCTTAGTTTTTTCTATCCTCTCATCATAAAATTCATGGATTGCAGTCACTAATAGTGAAAGACATTGGGGTTTCAGACTTCATATCCTTTAGAAAATTCAAGCAGCTATCTAAGTATATAAGAGAAAATATTTAAAATCCTCCCTTTCATGTTTTGTCCCTTCTCCCTCATTATACTTTAGCTTTCTCCCTGATACTTGTACTAAAGAGGTACGAGGTGGAGTGGAGGCTGTTTGTGGCTGACATTAACTTACCCTGTTGTCATTTGTTCAGTGATCCATCTTTTTATGCAGGACTAGTATTCATGTGAAATAATTTGGAATATTTGGGATTTTGTCTGTGTGTCTGCTGTCAAGATCAGATTAATCAGTCAATAATCTGGCTTTGCAGAAATAGTGTGCATTTGTGTAAAGCATGATGAAACACTTTACAGTGGCCATCTTTTATCAAAAATGGACATTTGAGGTGCACTTAGTCAAGAGGCTATAATCGGAATGCATGGGCATTGGAAAATTATGACAGTGGTCTGAAAGGTCGTTTATAGTCTAAAACAATAAAGATGTTGAATCAAAAACATGTGCATTTGTGCATGATCCAAAAACAGTGTGGGGTAGGGAGCACATTATTTGAAAATTACCACTCTGTCATTGCTTATGATGATTTATGAAAAGAGTGCATTTCAAGCTGAATTCTCCATTTCCACAACTAAACAATTGGACTGTGACAGTCATATGAACAGGAAAAATCATTAATAAAAGACATAGAAATGTGTGCCTTTCTACTGAGTAAAGAGATGAGAAATATGGAAATGTTACTCATCTAACTGACACACTCCAGAACACCACAGAACTCACCAGAAGGTACTAGAGCAGAGCTGCACTCTTAACAAGCCACGTGTTTCTGTTAGCTCAGCCTATGATAATTCTTATCTACACTAGCCATCAAAGTCAGATTACTTAAAGAATCAAATTTTGATTCTTTTACCTTCATTTTGTTTATCTTGGGAATAAGAAGCCTAGTCTTTCATTCACATGGTGGTCGTTAGAAATTATATGAATGTCCAAAGACAGACTGAAAAGTATATTTCGGGGTTATTACAAGTTTATCCTATCCATGAGGATCAGATTTATATCTGAATATAGTAACAGAAGTGCTCTGCTTTTTGTGTATTGGAGGATAGTTCCATAAGTGTGGTATTATCTGTGATATATGTGTATCCCTCCAGTATGCTCTTATTAATATTTAAAAATGATTTAGGTCCCTTGAGCAGGTGTTTATGCCATCACTGGATGTGCAAATGTGTAACAGGTCTGACAGAATAAGACCCGCTGAGGCTGAATATGGGAGGCAAAGGCCACCTCTTAATAGCCTGTATGATACTGAGAAGAGAAATAAGGCTTTGAGATGGTCTGTATAGTTTCTTATGATTTCAGCCCTTGATTTCTTTAGTGAGAAAGCACAGTGATCATTCCCATTGTTTGGACAGGTATATACCAAAATGGGTGTTATATTCAATGATCAGCCCAATTAGTGTCCAGTACACTGGAACAATTATATCCCAGGATCTTGATGCTATATCTTTAGATATAAGCCGTGTAATGAAAAGGAACTTCCTCACAATGGTAGAAATGGTAATCAAAGGATAGTTTACTGTTGACATAGGTTCACATCTCCCTAACTACCCTACAAGATTAATTATTTTTGGTGGGGGGGTGTTGTCAAAATTGATAGTTACAAGGGCAGTCATACTTGCCAAAGGATATGATTATGTTTTTTTCTTGGCAGCGATTTTAGTCCATGATTTTGACATCAGCTAATTTTTTGGAGTCAGACCCTATTGTAGGAATCTGTTGTCCTCTTGGGAGTTTACGATGACACCAAATTTACCGTCATCTGCAAACGTGCCCTACTGCTAATCCCTTACATTAGTTTTGACCTACAAGAAGTAAATGATAAAGAAGAGTGGTTCCATGACTGAACCCTGGGTCACACTGCTAGTGACAGTTGTTTTGGAGGAGGCAGACCCATCCACCTTTACATCCTATTTTTTTTAGATTTGACTCTCTTCCTTAGCCCATTCAAATACCAAAGGTATGAATTTTAATCATTTAAATTGTCATTTGACATCTGAAACATCAGGATTTTACTAAATAAAATACATTTTGCTAATTGAGCACAACTTAGTTTGGCAGTATTTAGGTGCCAACTTGAAAATTTGCTTGTGATTATCTTGTAATAGAGGCTAATTTGCTTCCATTAGAGGAATTCAGTTACTGCCTACCTAGACGCAGACCTCTAAACTGTACCTGATGTGGAAAAACGTTCCTATTTTCAGGTCTGATTTAGCCCTGCACATGTTGTATCTGTTTTTGGAAATATGTCCCTATTTTCAGGCTGGATTTATCCCTTTACATCGTCCATTCTCAAAGCAAAAATAAATAACCTTGTGTGGTAGAATTTTCCAATACAGTTCATTAAAGTATACATTTTTTACACCGTCACTCTGTGTTTTAAACATTTCTGAGTAGTATCCCACATTCCTCCTGGAAATGGGAAGAGTTACATACTATTTGATATTCAAATGTTATGCTAAGTCCAACTTTTTAGCTGGATGTACATGCTTTCCAGGGCCTTTGTACCTATTTTCAATGTATGCAGGTTGTTGGTAGCTTAAAGGCAAGACTTGTTCTTACTGTTTGTATAAATTGTCTGTTTTTTCTGTATTTTATGTATTGCTCAGCTTGTGGGCTTTGAAGTCTTTTTGGCTAAAGTGTTGTGAACCATCTGAGTTCTTGCTGGAACTGGACTTGATTTTTTTCCCTGCATTTTGCCTCTTTCTTTAGTCCCTTCAAACTCCAGAAAAGTTGTTTCAATTACTTAACTTGTTGTTTAACATATGAGAGAACATTTTTTTTCTGATTTCTTTGCATGTTGTTAAGATCAGTTTAGTTTTGCAGTCTTTGTAGGCCGATTTGGAACATTATAGGTTCATGGGTAAATACTAAGCAACCGGTCTACAGACCATTACAAACCTATCTGCTGGATGTACTCCTTCTATCTGCCTTTGATGTACTGTGGACTGGTGAACAGGTTGTTGCTAGCATACCTTATGAAAGGTTTCTGACTATCTTCTTTATCTTTCTATCTTTGCCTTGCAACCTGATGTAATTTATTTATGTCATCTACTGAGTCACTTTTCCAGAAGCTGGTAGAGTACCTCTAATGCATTGTTTTTTGCTATTGCAACTCCTCTCTTAGCTTCTTTGTTAGCCAACAAATATTAGTTGCAAAACAGATCCAAAATAGGCACTGCTGGTTAAAGAAGATACCACACATTTATTTAAGCTTGTGTACTGCACAATATAGCTTTACATCTGTGTGGCACAGACTTCAGCAGAATCTAGAATACACAGAGCAGATGCTGCTATTAAATGATTCTCCCCTAACATAAAATACCTGTAATCAGGTCTTAAAGGTGTAACACTCAAATTAAAACTAGTGTTTTTATTGGTATTTGTTAAGCTTTCTAGCTGTTTTTCTCCAAGTTGTTGTATTAGTTAGCCAACAAATATTCCTTCATAGCCTAGTTCATCTTTTCTATCTCCCACTTTTTCCTGCACTCCTTCTTTCTTTTGATGGCATCCTGGACTTCTGCATTCCACCACCAGCTTTCCATACGTACCTTATTTTCATTCCTGGCTTAGCCACATATCTTTTCTGTAGTCCTCACACATGCTGTTTTGAGGAGCTGCCATTCTTCTTCAACTCCACCTATTTCCTCTTCTTCTTAGGGTGCTACAACCCTGAGTAATTCCTTGAACTGTTGTGCTTTCTCTCCAATCAATGTCCAGGTCTGTAGCATGGTCTCTGTTGATTTTAGGGCTTCTTTGACCACTGTTTGCATCAGATTGTGGCAACCAGTGGTTTATGCTGTCTTCTGACTCTTTCACTGGGGATAACTTTGCAATCATTGATTTTACCCCAGTGCCCTTTCCTTACCAGGAGGAAATCCCCCTGAGTTGCATGTTGGCCACTCTTGTATGTGATCATTTGACTATCGTGATCTTCTAGTCCCAGATGTTTACACCTGTGATTGGTGATCTTCTAGTCCCCTCACTAACTCCCCCATTTACCATCCAACAATATAACTGACAATCAAAGCAAAATTATAGCCTATGTTTCAGAGTACAAATAACCTAGGTCTTACCCTTGACTGCTCGCTTTCCTTTTCCACTGACTCAGACATCATTACTAGCAAAGTCCTTTCTCAGCTCAAACTTCACTATAGAATCTCTCACCTCTTGATTCCTGAAGTTAGAAATGCTCTGGTTAAAAATGTTCTGCTCCATAAACTGGAATATGGCCTAGAGGTTTTGATTTTCCACTCTTCCCACAATACTGAATGACTTCAAATGACAGAAAATACCTGTAGATTTGATCTCCTTGCAGATTCTTGACATACCACTGTTTTCTTCTGCAGAAAATAAAATGGCTTTCTAAAACTGTCAGAGGCAGCTTCCTGATGAGCACTTTGTTGTTCAAATATTAAAAGAGGGATACTACTCACCCCTGAAAAGACTCCTACCTATTCGAGAACCAATGTTCTCCTTTAGACATTCCCAAGTGGATAGCATCTCTCTACAATGGCTTCCCTTTAAAACTGTTCCAAGTGAAAGGGCCTTTTCCACATATGAACCAGCACTGTGGCACAATCTTCAACTGACTTAAGGACTAATCAAACTCTTGTTGAATTCAAATCTACACTCGATGAACATCTCCTTAATGACTCTGTTTGCAAATGTTTTAAATGTAAAGGATAATTTACCTGCTCCTTCTGCTATGTTCTCCTTTTCTTCATCCACTAATTGTTTAAAGTTGACCTTTAACATTAGTACCTGTGCAGTTATCCTATATGACACAGGTAAGTTATTTACGTTTGTATTCTGCTGCCAAATCATATTATACACATCATTTGCATTGTTTACTGTGTAGGTGTATCTGTGCTACTGCCAGTTCCTACATATATGACTGAGGCATCCTTACAAATGTGCATCAAGACACCACCACTATACATAACTGTATACATTTGTTTTTCAACTTAATCCTATGAAACTCCATGGCACAATATCTTGTTTGGTTGTATAGTAAACTTGTAATTTAACTTCTGTATAGGTCTTTCAGTATTTGTCACTGAATACTTGTGCCTAGGTTACCACTGAAAATGGTCTTCAGACAAGTCCATCTAGCTGGTTATCAAATAGTAATTAATAAGCAAATAAAACATTGTGCATCTTTTACAATAGGCAGGGGAACTGACATATTATGTAAGTCAAATGGCATTTATCTGCCATGAAAATCTCTATTTTATTAAATGTGTTTGGTGGATTAATATTTTACTTGTAAAAGATGTTTATTCATATATTAAATTAAAACAGACTTCCACAAAGGTCTGCCCTTTGGCTAAATATTTTTTTTAAGTAAAAGAAAATGATTTACAAATCATATACCGACTAGGAATAAAATGGGAACTGCCTAATTTTAAGGCATTTATTTGATCTGCCTTATGGATTCTCACTGCACAATGGAACTGAATATCAAAGATTCATTGATTTATATTGTCATTAAAGATAGTTTTACTTGTTCAGCTTACATAACTGTTGGCATCTTGGCCCATGACATGGCTAAAAGGTATATGGAAGAAAAAAAGAAAAAAAGGATGAAGGAATGAAAGAAAGAATTTAATTAAATATGCACTTAAATAAGTGAGTATCTCAGTAACATGTTAAGTATATTACAGGACAGTGGTGCAAAAAAGCACCATTTCTGAAGGGTGCTATTAGTTAAACTGCGTGATCTATGGGGAAATTCCCCCTCCTAAACAATGCGGAGTAACTTTCAGGTTCCTATGGTATGCCCAAATGATCTGGTGATGTGACTGAAGGAGTCTTTTGTAGAATGAGAAGCATAAGTAGCAGCAGATAGTTTATTTCCATTAGAAACAGTGCAATAAAAGATAATGCTTTCTGTTATATCTGTTACATCAGTTTGAGGCCTAGAACAAGGAAGAGAAAACACAATGAACAGACTTATCATCATAATCTCAGTAAATAAATATATAGTAACACAAACAAATTCTGAATCAGTACCTTGGCATTTGCTTTGCTTATTCCAATGACTGTAGCAGGCTTCTACTATAAAAATAGTGATGGCCATAAAAAGGAGGCAGGACAAAACAATGCGAACTTTGTTTACAGTTAGAAGGTTCATATCTGTGATAAGAAAAAAGGGCAGAAACAAAGCAAAAATTCATTATAAAGAATACAGGTATTTATCTATAATATTTATAATATTCAGTGTATATTTGAATGTCATTATACAGGTATCTTGCTGAGCAGTGATACACTATGCTGAAAAACCATGTTGGAATTTCAGATGTTGATCATGTAAGCCTCTTAGTTAAACTTGCAGTAAAAATCTTTATTTGTTATAAGTTCATAAGTTTATAGGTACTTAGTAGGCTATCAATCCATGAGGATTTTATGAAGTATAGCCTTGTACTACCTTGGTTGTTGTTAGCCCTTATATTCTGAATACAAAGAACCCAGAGAGGAACTTAACAAGGACATGTTGGCACATTTACATGTTTCCTCTATCAGTGAGGCATAGGAGTGGGGAAGTAAGTGTGAATTCCTGATTACCCATCTTTTCTTCCAAAAGTACATTTGAGTAGAGTAAGAAAAGTACTTTGCTTTATGCAGAGTGGAAGACCCTTCCACAGAAACAGTATTCTCTGTGATACGTATCTATCCCTCCAACATGTTCTATTCATTTTGCAAAAGAAATTGACATCCCTTGAGCAGATGTTTATGACATCATTGGATTTGTGAATCTGTAAAAGGTCTGACAGACCAGAGTCTGCTGATAGTTTATACATGAGGGAGAGGCTGCCTCTCAGTAGCCTACATGATACAGAGAAGAGGAACAAGGCTTGGAGCTGGTCAGCTTTGTTTTTATGATTTAGGTCCTTGATGTTTTTCTTTTTTTTAATGAGAAATCATTGTGAGCATTCCAGTTGTGACAAGTGTCTGGACAGTCACAAAATGAAGGGGACATTATACTTAATGATCATCCTAGGGAGTGCTGAGTACATCCCCAGATCTGGACTCAATACCTTTAGATATAAGCTGAGCAGTGAAAAAGAACTTCCTTATGATAGTTTATATGTGGTAATTACAGGACAGTTCATTGTCAGCATATGTTTCCAGGTCCTTAACTACAGGATTAATGTTCAAGGATGTGTTGTCAATATGATAGTCACAACAGGGGTAATGTTTCCTGCCACCAGCTATCTGTTCAGCACAGACCCTCTTGAAGGATCTTGGTGTCTTGTTGAAATGTATTTGGCTTGTGATCAGCCACAATAATTTAATATCACCTTTGATTTCTGAGAAGTAAATGCCAAAAAATAGTGACCCAAGAATTGAAACCTGGGGAACTTATCTAGTGATATATATTTTTAGAAGACGTAGAGCTATCCACCACATCTTCCTGGGTTCTATTTGTGAACCATTTTCCTATCCAATGAGTTACTTATGAAATTATACTTATTTGGAGAGTTTATCAATGATTCCAGAGTATGAGATGGTGTTTAATGCCTGTGCAAGGTTTAGATATATGGTATGCTTTCTTTTCTGCTCATCCATTGCTTCAATAACATTTTAAAGAAGGTGACCAGGTTAAGTACGAAGGACCTGCCCCAGTAAAATCTGAACTTGGATGAGTAGAGAATGTATAGGTTTCCTATAGCCTTATTTATTAATTCCAAAATGATCCTTTCCATAGCCTTGCCAATGAGACTGGTCAAGTGATAGTTATCTGGGGCAGGTGGATCCCCACCTTTTTGAAAGGACTGTTGCTGTCCTCCATCTGGCACAAACTCTGTTTTGAAGCTTCATTATAGACCATTCTAATCTATGTCATTTAAATAATTAATGTGTTAGATTTGAATTGCATTGTTCAATTCAAGAAACTCATGCTCAGAAAGACCTAATATTAGACAATTTTTGGCCTAGCTTTTTATTCTACTTTCTGCATAAGGCTCTCCCCTGGTTTCCAGACATTGGTAATCAGTGACACTAGACCGTCTCCAAATCGCCAGTGTCAAATGATAGTCCAAAGCAACTATGAATTAGATGACCAGTGAAGACTCTGTTACTCCATAGTTACAGCAGCTCAAACATTTGGAATTACCTTGTCAGAGTAATTCAGTGCTGTCAAAAAAGTAAATAAAGTCTAAACCACAAAAAAAACCTTAAACAGTGGTAACCAAACAATACAAATGAAAAACCACTGAGAGAAGAGAAACACCACACTTGAGATGGTTTATAAAAAACTTTTACCCGCTTAGGATATAAATCCACAGACAAGTATAGGTAAAAATCCAAAGAACAAGGTTAAGCGGTTTTGACCACAGAAGTATGGTCTTCACTAGAACACTCTACACAAAGAACACCATCTTTAAATAATGATTCAATAATACAATCAACCAATTAAAATGAACACTATGTTAACCTTATAAAAATTATTTTCTAAACTTAAAACTGTGAACTACACTTTTCATTTACACTTATCTTACTGTCAAAAAAGTACCTGGAAGTTCAGACTAGATGCACAAAACATATGATCAACTTGGCACAAATGAAAGTCAGAAAAAAGTCTGAATACTGCGCTGTGGGTGAAATGATCATTTACCACATTTACCACAAAAAGGATATTAATAATTTAACCTAAATTGCATGATTCAAATACCTAATCACCTTGCAAAAGTTGGGATCTTATCATATTGCTTTTACTGCAGTTTTATAGACTGAGTCAGATCAACCTTTACTCTAAAGAGCCAAACCCAGTAATTAGGGAATCAATATAGTGACAGAACCCTAACCACTTTCTGATGAACTCTGGGCTATGCCTGCATACATTGAATCCCTCTTAAACATTATGAAAGGAGCTGTGGCAAATATAAAACAAATAAAATATGTCACTGTGAATCACAACCTACAACTCCAAGTGATCCAAGACTGTCTACAGCTACAGTGGTTGGAAATAAGAGAGCAAAGATCTATTGGAGCATTGCACTTTAGAGAGGTACAGAAACTGGACAAACATACAATCTAGCTAGAAACAAAATGGAAAAACAGGAAAATCATGTCTGGTGTAAGAACTTTCATTTCATCAGACTCCCAGAGAAGGCAAAAGGACCAAAGTCATTTCTTTTTATTAAGCAACAAATGGCTAAAATGTTGGGAGTAACAACTTATTTGGTCAAAGAGCATGCCAGCATTATTCAAACATGGGCTAATGTTTCACACAGCTCTAGACAGTTCACTGTTAAATTTCCAGATAATAATGACAGAGATAAGGTTTTAAATAACAAATATGAAATGGGGATAAAAGTTCATCATTGCTGGACATGCAGCAAAAGTCATTCCAGACTTCAGGGCTTCGCTGTATCACAAGAGAAAAGCCTTAGGATCAGTTCTTCATTGTTGAACGCAACTGGGCTTCCAAGTCCAACTCAGATGCCCAGTCCAGCCATGCTTGTTATTTTGAAGGGAAATATGCAACTAACCTTTCATGACTCTAAGGAAAGAAATACTCTGCCTAAAGGTTCATATGCTGACTTTGCATCCAAAAATTGCAATATGTTGTTGCCTTCTAGAAAGCAAGATCCTCTGACAATGGTTCTCCTAATAAATGCCCTATAAACAAGAAGGGAAAGGAAAGATCAAGTAAACAAGAAGGGAAAGGAAAGATCAAGTAAACAAGAAGGGAAAGGAGAGATCAAGTAAACAAGAAGGGGAAGGAAAGATCAAGTAAACAAGAAGGGAAAGGAAAGCTCAAGTAAACAAGAAGGGGAAGGAAAGATCAAGTAAACAAGAAGGGGAAAGAAAGATCAAGTAAACAAGAAAGGGAAAGAAAGATCAAGTAAACAAGAAGGGGAAAGAAAGACAAAGTAAACAAGAAGGGGAAAGAAAGATCAAGTAAACAAGAAGTGAAAGCAAAGATCAAGTAAACAAGAAGGGAAAGGAAAGATCAAGTAAACAAGAAAGGGAAGGAAAGATCAAGTAAACAAGAAGGGGAAAGAAAGACAAAGTAAACAAGAAGGGGAAAGAAAGATCAAGTAAACAAGAAGGGGAAAGAAAGACAAAGTAAACAAGAAGGGGAAAGAAAGATCAAGTAAACAAGAAGTGAAAGCAAAGATCAAGTAAACAAGAAGGGAAAGGAAAGATCAAGTAAACAAGAAGGGAAAGGAAAGATCAAGTAAACAAGAAGTGAAAGGAAAGATCAAGTAAACAAGAAGGGAAAGGAAAGATCAAGTAAACAAGAAGGGAAAGGGAAGATCAAGTTTGCATGAAGGCAAAAATGGAGAATTGTGTTCATCTCTCTTCCCTCTGTCTATTTCCACTACCTATAGATTCAACCCTCTGGCTAGTTCTACAAGACGGTTTATATCAATTTGTCAAAGATTCACTTCCATGAACCTTTCTTCATTGATGCAAAACCACTGAACATTCAGTTCCTTAAATGTTCACATCCAAAAAAAATTCACCAGGGAAAGGCAGCACTTGGCCAACACTACACTGGAACACACACACCGCAGTATGTCACATTCACCCAAGTGGGGGGTTGCACCTCCCACCCCATAACTATATATAATAACTCTGAGATTGCACTACAGTGGGCAAAAGGGTAAATTTATGCTGTTGGCCAACTGCTTCCTTTCCCTACTTAAAACTTTCATGGATGTGAATGTTTGCTGAACTGAATATTCAGTGGTTTGCTGTTGATGAAGAAAGGCTCACAGACATGATCCTTTGACAAATTGATTCAGACCCCTACAAGATCAGTATGGGTGAAGTGTCTGAGGACATGGCATTTTCAACTCTAGAAATGCAAACAGAGGAAATAGCATTACTTGAGAGTTCATGAAGAGATTCACCATTGGATGTTAATATAATTACAGAGGCTTACAAAACAACGGTCCACCAAGGTACTTCATGACAGCCAACTTCTTTGAGATCTGTTGCCAAGACTTGTACTGGCTCTGTAGGAAAGTCCACATGTGAATAATCAAAATTGTATGAATGGTCCCAGTTTGTGTCCTTGATAGATCCAGGAGCGAACTTTTTCATGATCTTTTCACTTTGGCCTTGTGCTGCCATCCTCAGATAAAGTTACTATCTGTGCTATTATTAGTGATAGCTGCATGATTGTCTGACATTCAACTGTAAAAGGTATGTAAAGAATAGATGTAGCAGTGCTTCTAACAGACTTACTTATCGGTTGTATATAGGTTAACTGAAATTTGCCTGCAAGCATTATGGACTAATGCATAATACAGTACCTGTGGGGCAAACATTGCTGTGCTGGGCAAATCCTCTTTATTTTTTGTGTTTTTTTTTCTTTGTCCTTTGTTGTTTGTTTTTCCTTTCAGCTTTTGTTACTATAGTTAAGTGTGACTGAAAGACCATCAGTGTCTCTCCCACAGTGCCTAGCCTGGTATATCATGGTTGATACATCTGTTGCAGTTTATTTTTCTTTATATTATAAATTCAGACTATTTTTACCTTGAGCTTTTATTTCCAGTGTCTACTGAAAGTTGCCTTTATTTTTAATTGTACTTGTGTCTTCTGCTGACATTGTTGAATTTCCTTTGAGGTTAGATGTATACCTGTTTTGCCATACTCTGTCTCTATTATCAGGATCAGGCATGAGACATCAAGTGGATCATTTGGAATGTGAAAGGAATGCATACACCTTGGAGTACCACAGCATCCTACAATCCCCGGGATTCAAGAAGCTCAGTGCAAGGATGGTTTTAGCCTTGCGCCGAGCATCCTCACTACAGATGGCACATCAGCGCCATATAAGTATGTATGAGGGCATGCTGCCGCACCTTCAATGTGCACAGGAAATGTGTGCGAGTGCAGGGGGCATGTACAAGTGCTCTACAGAGGTGTAAACATGCCCCGACACTTGCAAAACCTACTATGCCTAATAGAAGAGCCCGCCCCTAATAGTAAGTCGGTAATTCAGTGTCCGTGGATACTGAAATGTATGCTAAGCATACAAGTGTCCACGAAGAGAGAAATAAAATCGAAGTATTAAACACACAAGCACATAGTGGAATGTTGAGCCCTGTCCCTAGAACTTTCACAATTAGATTCCCTGTATCCCTATTATACATTTGAATTGCTGCAATATCGAAGGTGTAAGCAAAGCACAGCGTGTTTGTGCATCGCTGCCCTCCGCCGAGCATAGCTTACACATCATATTCATTCAAATAGAGAAAAACATGTGGAATCAATGTAAATGTCAATAGTGTAGTGTTTAGAGCATTTGCCTAACAAACAGGCATTCACGGTTCAAGCCCAACAATAGTACATATCATTTTCCATGTGGAATGAATGTCATTTTACCGTAAAACCAACATTAGAGTATCACATGAGATATTTAACTTAAATATCATTCAAGCAAAGTGGCACTGTCATAATGAATAAGGTACTAGCAAGCAGGTGTAAGCACAAATAAGCAGCAGTAAACACATATAAATACCAGTAAGCAAGTCTGAGTGCGCTTGCGCGGGTCTAAGCAGTGCCCAGCATAGGAAATATATATAAGTATATACAGATATATAATATATATATATATATATATATATATATATATATATATATATATCTATATATATATATATATATATATATATATATATATATATATATATATATATATATATATATATATATATATATATATGAAGAAAGAACAGCGTAACAATAAAGCATACAAAAGGAATGAGAAGGGAATCAACAGCAACCCCAGTATTATAGAGCGCTGTCAGCGTATGTCATATCAAGCTGGGCAGGAGTGAGCAAAGCACTGCTACTCACACCACAGGCAGGATATTACCAGTGGAGTAACATTGTTGATCTGCTAAGTCTACTTTACACACAGAGAGTAGTCCCTGGTGGGACTACCCAAAAATTGATAGACCATTTGGCCATCCGACCATTTCACAATGAAAGGGCAGGCATGTTCAAGGACTAAATGGTGGGAGAGCCTGAGAATACATGGGCTGGGACAACATAAGTGTAGGGCCCCTAACACTCGGGAGAGGGCAACGTGTGGAGGTGTGTCATGGCTACGATAACGACTGGACAATGGATGGTATGCGTGTATGTTGAACACGGGTGGGGTGGAGGAACTATGGGTATGAAATTATGGAGCCAGGCATGCCAGGGTTGGATGGGCTGCTTCTAATTGGACTGCCCCGTGGAGGTCAGCGAGTTCGTTATAAGTATATATGCATACACACATGCAGACATCAATATGTAGAAGTACATTCTCTGTAACACATTCATTCTATTTGCAGACATAAATAACATGAATGTGCCCTTACAAACCTTGACAGTAGATAGAATAATAGGTTGTGCAGAAGAGAGACGGGACAAAACTGCTAAAACACAGAAGTGTGTACAATGTCCGAAAGTGCTGTGCTGAAAAAAATCAAATGTGAGGACTTTCCACACATGGAATCATTCCTGTGATCTGCCTGTTATGGCAATGCCAATTACTACACCGGTCTATTTGTAAAAGAAATATGTGGAGTGAGTCAACCGATGGGATGGGTCTATAAGAATAGGGAGTGGCCAATGTGTAGTGGTGTGGATACACCACAAATCCATCTGGAGAATGGATGACTGCAGTGTTAGGGAGGCATTGGGGTGTGTGTTTGGGGAAACAAAAGCCATGGGTATATGGGTATATATGCAAATGAAGCAGCACAGCAATAGTGTATTGGTTAGAACAACCGCCTAACGAACAGACATTCCCGTACTTAATCCCACTGCATCACATATCATTTACCATCAGTAATCTATACATGAACATATTGCGACATCTGTCCGTTGTATAACATGCAAAATATCAATTAAAAGTTAAGTGTAGCGAAGTGTCAGTGTCATAATGAATAAGGCACTAGTAAGCAGGTTCAAGCATATGGTTGCAGACATATACATATACGTGTATATATATATATATATATATATATATATATATATATATATATGTGTGTGTGTGTGTGTGTGTGTGTGTGTGTGTGTGTGGTTGTGTGTGTGTGGGTGTGTGTGTGTGCATAGATATACACAGATATACAGCTATGATAGAAAACAGCACACAAGAATGACATATGTTCACAGGCTATGCCAATGGAAGTGAGGGGCCCAAGCAAGAAACATAAAACATGTAGAATGACCTTCCACGCCCACCCCCCCAGCCGGACACAGGAAACATACACACAAACAATGTAAAGAGTCCACTGCTCCCCAGACCACAGGCAGGATACAACCAGGGGGTACACAGTGAACCCATGAATTCTAATCTTGGAACACAGAGAGGAGCGTCTCTTGCGGGACACTCCAAAAATTGGCAAGACCAAAAGAAGGTGATAAACCGAACATTCTGGCTGGGGTGTATACATACTCGGAATACAAGGGTGGGAAAGCCTGATGACCCATGGGTCGAGACAATTGTATGAAATGGGTCCTGTGAAGTGGAGAGTGGGCAGTGTGTAGTGGTGTGTCCAGAGCAGACCAGGACCCAGAGTAAGGTTGGGTGCTATTGAGGAGGTCTGGGTGAGGGAACTATGGGTAGCTACTTATGGGTCTAAGTGTGCAGGTGTTGGCTAATGTGGGCCTTTATGGACCGCCTAGAGATGTAAGCAAATGTGTTCATTGGGCAGAGGCATCGCCCAATGAGCAGCCACACCCACTACGAGTCCCAGTGCAGCAAAGTGTAATCTATATGGCAAGGAATGGAATAACCAGATGTAGATGTATATATGTAGAGGTATGTGTGTGTGTATCTACCCATAGCAACATAGAGATAAGCCTCTCCCTCTCCATAGTACAAATGTACACATACAGAGACAGAATACAGATACATACCCACATATAAATATATACATATTCAGACACCCATAGACCCATATGTTGTTAGATATAAATATATACATATATATATATATATATATATATATATATATATATATATATATATATATATAGACAGCAAAATATAAATATACATGTATGCATACATAAACAGATATATCTGTATATAGTAATGTATATAGGTTCATAGGCTCATAGGTTTATACTAGGCAATCTGCCCTAAGGCATTTATAAGCCTAGCCCAAAGTTTTGTGGCTTACGCCACCCCCTATATGAAAAAATACTGTGCCCATTAGTTTGTTGTGCCTCTGTCCAGCAGTGACACAGAGATGATTCCCGGGGTAAACCTACGATCTCCCATCCACAGGTCAAGATTTCTCTTGAACAGAGCCAGCGAGGTGCTCTGCCTCACATGGACCGGGATTCTATTCCACAGCATAGGGAGTCTCTGAGTGATAAATCTATCCCTCCAGCACGTCCTATTTATATCCGTGCTAAGGTTTAAGTCGCTTGCTCTAGTGATTTTGGTGGATTTGGATTTTTTGAGGTGGAGCATGTCCATTAATTCCAGGTTGGACATGGCCTTATATGTCAGGCACATGTCACCTCTGAGCAGATGGTATGCGACTGAATAGAGCTGGAGTTTCTTCAATCTGGCAGCATATGACAGATTTTGGAGTCCCTTTATCCTTTTGGTGAGGAACTTTTGGGGTCTCTCCAATTGCTGCAGATGTCGGGTGAGATACATCCCGAATGTGGCATTGTACTTTCGATCATTGGTCTGATAAGTGAAGAGTACAGGGAACAATGACCTCACTAGATCTGGATGTGAATCCCTTCATGATCAGGTGGGCAATGTAGAAGGTCTTTCTAACCACTTTAGCAATGTGAGTGTCAAAAGAAAGGCCACTGTCAACCTGGGTCCCCAGGTCCCTGATAACCTCTTCTGTGCTTAGTGGATTGCCGCCTATATGGTAGCTTGGGGTTACCTTGTTTTTCCCGAATGGTATGACTATACATTTTTTGGCGTTTAACTTCAGGCCATGGCTCTGGCACCAGCTATCTGTTTCTGTGAGTCCCTTCTGAAGGATATCAGTGTCCGATGCACTTTCCACTATGGCGCCCAGTTTGCAGTCGTCTGCAAACTTTGTCAGCCAAAGTCCTCCCATGTTGGCCTGTACTTCTGAGAAGTAGATGCCGAACAATAGGGGGCCAAGGACCGAGCCCTGTGGGACACCACTTGTGACTGGCTTGGAGTCTGACATAGCACCAGCAACTCTAACCCTGTGGGTTCTGTCCTTAAGCCAGTTTGCAACCCATCTTGTGACATATGGGTTTACATTTAAGCTGGTAAGTTTTTCTACAATACCCGAGTGGGGTATTGTGTCGAAAGCCTTTGCAAGGTCAAGGTAGGCTGTATGGACTGCCTTTCCCTCATCAATGGCCTTGTTGACTGTTTTGAAGAAGTCGACCAAGTTCAAAAGGCATGATCTGCCCTTGACGAAGCCAAACTGGCACATATATATATAGATATATATATGTATATGTATATATATATATATATATATATATATATATATATATATATATATATATATATCTGTGACTGTAAATATACACATGTATATAGTTAGGATATGATACAGCAGTTACGAGTTACATATGTTCAAAGGCCATGCATATGGGGGTGAGGGGTCCAATAAACAAAAGTGTAACACATAACATCAACTCCCCCACCCCCCAGCTAGGCCAGTGAGACATACAGACACACAATAAAAGTAAACAAACCACTGCTTCCCAGACCACCGGCAGGATACTACCAGTGGGAGAGACCTGCCAGGTCTAATCTTGAAACATAGACATCAATGTCCCTTGGTGGACACCAAAAATTAATGATCATCGGAGGCAGTCCTGCTAATGACTCATCAAACCAGGCTGTAGATGTACATAGACCAGTAGGTTGTGCAAGCCTGATAACCTATGGGTCCACACAACGTAAGACATGTGTCATGATACGGGGAGAGTGGGCAGTGTGTAGTGGTGTGTTTATACCCCACCTGCACCCACAGTAAGGATGAGTGCTGTAGAGGAGTGGCAGGTGGGGGAACTATGGGTATGCAATTATGGGCCTAGACATGCAGGTGTTGGCTGGTGCAGTCATATTAGGACCACTCCGTGGATGTAAGTAATATTCTGAAATGGACATAGCTGACACCCATACCTCACAACCCCTAAGAGAAAATCCACTGGACAGGACATAAACCATTGGGGGAACAAATAGGGACCATACCTCAAAACTGTCCCCGATTTCCAGGGACGTCCCTGATTTCGACTCAATTTCTAACTCTGTCCAGCTTAATTCCTCCTAAAACTAGTGATATTTGGGGGAAAGGTGGTGAATTATATGTAATGAATAATGACAACAATTAAGAGTTATAAACATCATTTACCTCAGAAAATGTGTATTAATTCATATGCTCGGAGTCTGTCAATGTGTCAGGTTAATAGCACCAATAATTTAAATGTGTCCCTGATGTTGTTATGCCATGCCCCTGATGCAGTTTGCATTTTTCCCCAATCGTATGAGAGGTCTGATAGGGACAGAAAGCACATATTCCACTGACAACCTTAGAAAGATGATAGAATAGTAGGTATGCAGTAGCATGACTCGGCTGAAGGATGTGGGTTCCAAAACCCAATTATTTGTTTGTATTGAAGAGAGTCAGTTCTTGTGTATTAGCCAGACAGGTGCAGATTGTAAGAGGAGCACAACAATAATATGAATCAAACTCTGGACAGGCCGCGGATTCTGTAGAGTTGAACGGCATGCTGTCGCCTAATGGGCAGCCATTCCTGATACTGTAGGCATGTAATCCGATGTAATAGGCATAACAAAGTAATATCATAGTCCTCACTCCCTAAGGGGTGTGAGTGTCAGATGCAAACACCAAATGCAGTGCATTTGCAAGTGCGGGAGCAAGCGAGTGTAAGCCTTTTTGGCCACCAGTATGCGAGTATTACACTGGTAAAGCAATGTAAAGGCTAACTGAGTGTAAGAAGCTGTAACTGGAGGTTAGCATTTCTTAGCTCCATGCAAACCCACACACACCCGCTCACAACTACTTTAATGTGCCTTAATCACTCCGTATCCAATGGCCTTGTTGTGCCCAGCAACAAAATAAATGGCCTCTGCAAGGCTCGAAACCAGAACCCTGCACACACAGCTATTGTGATTTCCCACTAAGCTATGGCAGATATACAGACATCGGACCTTATCACAAACATATCATCCAGCGCAGTCATTCAAAAGTATAGGAAATGTATTTCATCATGTAGATGTATGTGTGAGTGTTTATGTCCAGATATAGATACATACATATATATATATAGATATATCAGGAACATCCCATGTGATAACAAAGTATTACAAAGGAATGAAAAGGGAAACACCAGCAATGCCTGTATTATGTAGTGGTGTTGTCATATGTAATATCAAGACTCCCTCAGACAGACATGTGTCATTCATACATGCAAATATTTGTACATTGGCCATATACATCACTCTGTGCATGTTATTTACATTAACACAACAGTTCCTGTCCAATCATTATGTGAGAACAGTACACTTGCAAGGTGCTGTGTGCAACATCATCAGCATGATAAAAGTAAATGGGGTAACCATACAGGGACCGGTAGTGTTGTGTGTACAATAGGGTTGTCCGCATCATTTGTACCTGGTACATTTAGGAGTCATGTGCATACTAGGATTGTGTGCCTGAGAGAAAGGGATGAGGCCAACTGGAGTATGTTGCGATGCATATCAAAAGGGTTACATGTGTCCAGTGGACAAGTGTGTTAAATGGACAGCTATGTATGGGGCAAATATTGTTCTAGGAACTGGTTGGCCTTTTGTTTCTGTAGGGTGAGAGTGGGATGTGGGGGAAGGAGAGTAGGTATGCTCGTGGAGGATAGGTAAGGTTGGAAGACAGACAAGACAGCATACAGGGTCGGTATATGACACATGGGGGGATACACCTCAGACAGTAAGGGGTGTGTGGCAGTCACAAGCCCATGAGTCCCCAGATGGAAACAATGGGATGGAGGTCCCCAACCATGAGCAGCCACCACTGTACCAAAACAGCTGCAAAGGTGGCAGTGCTGGGGGCTGTCTAGGAGGGGCAGCCTCACCCTGTAAATGTGACACTCTGCCCTTAAGCTGTCGTATCTGGCCTCAAAACCCCTTATTGAGCCCCCTACGCACCACATCCGGGACTGTACGACAGTGGACATGTTCCTGTCTGGACCTGCTCCCAGGGGGGGACAAGCCCCATCCTCAGTGGCGTTACCACCAGAAGATGGTGCAGAGCAAACAGAGGTGGCAGTCCAAGGATGGGCCCCACATGTGCTGGTGCCCGGTGCCATGGCCAGCTGAAGTGGGACAGGAGGTTCTGCCGGGACCTCCAAACCCATACAGCCTATGGTGTTGCACTTTAAACACAGATATGGCTTAGTAATAGTCAACAGCATTCAGGATTACTTATATCGCATGCACAGCTATGACCATCAACCCAATACAACAGATGGTATACATTTGCAGAGGAAGCACAACACATGCATATATACTACATGACATCTGTACAAAATGTAGAAGACTTGTGACTGCAGCTATGAACAGTGGCCCATTATTGGCATGTCACTGAGAACCCCAGAAAGTGTCTGTTATACCACTGTTTCATGTGACATATGTCCAATCAGGGATGCGATGGCAGTAACTCATCACTATCACCATATACTAACTGCAATCTTCACGCTATGCTCCTGCAGTTCACAGATGTGTGTTCAGTGAGTAACACAGGAAACAAATGGTTCCACACACTGACCAGTCCACAGATGGCTCTACAGATGAGGGTCCCTCACAAACAGAGCACTGTCTTGTCAGTTTTAAAACATGTAGAATAGCCATTAACACACACGACTTGTTAAACAGGCAGTAGTCTCAATGAAGCATAGCTACACTTACATGCTGCAGTCATGTCTGACACATCACCCTCCTGTCTTTAGGCTATTTCCCACTGTGTATGTTGTTTGGGGAGCATCCAGATATCATCTGTGATGCCGTTTACCAAACACCAGATCCAGGTACCACTCACAGCAACTGTCATGGGCAAACACCAACATGATGTTCCTAGATATTGTACTGTGTTTTTCATGCGATTGGCTATGGGAACATCATCACAACTGTTCCACATGCAATCAGCCAGAGGAGGACTGCAATAGTTGCAGAGGCCATCACCTGATCATGAGCAGGTGTACACCTCCACATCCACCAGAGAGTGTGTGGAAGGGATAGACAGAGGCAAAATACATCAGAGAAGGGCTTGGAGACTAAAACCTAAGCATTGTATGTCACACACCTACCAGTACAGGGGTCCAAACCCCTGACTGACTAGTCATTACTATTACAAGTGCATGCAGTTACTCCATGTGCTGCAAAGCTGATATGTCGGTGTGCTGTAAGATCATATATGTGTGCTGGTGAGCAACATCTGCAACAGAGCTATAGTAGACATACATTAGGTGTAGCACACATGGCTGTCCACATGAACGGATGTCATTGTCAACACGACCACACTCTCTAATGGACTCACATTGACACTTTGCCAGGCCCACAAATACACTTCCAAACTACTTAGTTTGCCACACTGCAGTAATGCACATGCACTACATGCACCACAGGGAATATCCGAAGGTTCTATAGGCTAGGGCATGTGAACATGTTTGACATCTGTCAGTATGCCAATGGGAGTTATACTGGGAGTGACTGGTTGGGAGCATCATACCCCACACACAGACACAAGGTTCCAGTGCTGACATGCATGCGTGCATTGCTTCATGGGTGTGTAGTGGTTGACTGTGCAAGATGGCTGTACAAAGGTGGTGTGCAGTGTGGTACAGGGGTGTAGTGTCTGCAATGTCCCACACAGATGAGTATTGTATGAACTGTCCTGACATCCTGGTTACCATTGTGTATGGCCATAGCTTTGCAATGCATGCCATGTCTGTGTTTGATAGTCCTTGAAATGGACATTGCCTGAGATGTGCACTTCCCACAATAATGTACAGTGACATGTACATGTGACCTTGTTTTAGCTGGAACATGTTGTGTACACAGACTTTTATCCTTTGATATGCCAGTACTGGCCTGGTGTGGCAGGACCTGCTTATAGACAGCAGGTTGACTCTGCACCTGCACTGATAGCATGATACACGTATTCCCTGGTGTCAGTGGCACTGGTCCATACAGGGCACATGTGTAAGGCATCGTATGGCCTCTGTGGATCATATTTGATGGCACCACATATGTTGCAGGCATCGAGTGGGGAACATAGTGAAGGCACACTGTCTGCAATTATGTGCCTATTGTACTGCTGTACAGGGTGCCATGCCCTCTGCAGCCCACTGCGATCACACCATGCCTACTATCTGTCATCAGTGTGCAGGGTACTAGCAACATAGCGGGATATTCTAGGCAAGTATGTTTGTGTATGACACATGGGTTCAGGACGTACTCCGGGTAATACTAGGGTTGCATACTTTGTTCACCAGGCCTTTGGCCAGATGTAGGGGTATGGCTTGCCAACACAGTCCCTTGGCTGACTGACATCTGTACTCCTCATGAGGTGGACATTGTGACATATAAGATGGACACCATATAGGAAAACTACAAAATCTGCTCCCCAACATGTCCAGTGGTGAGACACTCACAACCACCTCCACACAGGCTCTGACAGTCAAACACACACACTCACCTGCTATGTCTTGGAATAGAACCTCTACCAAACTAGTGTATCACACTACAGCATTATGCAATTACAGCACGCACTACAGAGATTGCTGGGTTACAACACTCCCAGAGGTGTATGTCTAGGTGGGTGACATCAGCAGGACTGCTAAAGGTGGTCATGTGAACTGTAAAGAGTTTGCATACTCTAAAAGGAATAGTTACTTTTACAGACAAACACACAGTTGGTCTCTCTTGGAATAGAGCCCCTACCTAACTAGCAATACGCAGTTACAGCACACGCTACTGAGAATACTGGGTTACAGTAGTCCTAGAGTTGTATTCCTAGGTGGGTGACATCAGCAGGATTGCCAAAGGTGGTCATGTGAATTGTAAAGAGTGTGCACACTTTAAAAAGCATTGTTCTTGTCTGAGGCAGACAGAAACACACAAACACAGTTGGCCTCTCTTGGAATGGAACCCCTACCTAACTAGTTTATCACACTACATCCACATACAGTTACAGCATGCGCTATGGAGAATACTGGTTTACAGCAGTTCTAGAGGTGTATTTCTAGGTGGGCGACATCAGCAGGATTGCCAAAAGTGGTCATGTGAATTGTAAAGAGTGTGCATACTCTAAAAGCATCATTTCTTTCACAGGCAGGCAGACAGACATACAGTTAACCTGTCTGAGATTAGAACACCTAACAAACTAGTTTAGCACACTACAGCATTATGCAGTTACAGCACGCGCCATTGAGATTACTGGATTACAGCACTCCCAGAGGTGTATACGTAGGTGGGTGATATCAGCAGGATTTCCAAAGAAGGGCATTCCAAGTGTACTGCGAGGCTGCTTACTGGCATGAAAACACATTTACACCTGCTTAAAAATGTCTTATGCAGTCCTAATTGACAGCATCAACAAGGCTTGTAGGTCTTGAACCCTGGACCATGCACATTGAGGTCACTGGACATAACACTACACCATCCGGGTTACATATATGGTGCACAGAGTCTATAATTCACATCCTACTACAGGTATTCTACAGTACTGAAAACAAATGTGACAGTCACTTTGTGTACATATGTACAGTACCCTTGAATGTACTGTACTCTGTGAAACAACAAAGACAAGTCTACATCTGTACAACTGTCATAACTACACACACACACATATATATATATATATATATATATATATATATATATATATATATATATATATATATATATACACACACACACACACACACACATATATATATATATATATATATATATATATATATATATATATATATATATACATATAAACCGACACAGCCATAGCCATATATATATATATATATATATATATATATATATATATATATATATATATATACACACACACACATCTGAACACCTTTTGTGACACAGAAAGGTTCAAGGAACTGACATGTACACAAAACAGAGGCATCTCTTGCATTATAACATTTATTGTATTTTGTATTTATCTAACTGTATTTTGAATGTATAGGTATCTTTTTGCATTTTGTATAAATGGTTTCTTTTCTCGGAGCTTTTCTCTTCAGGCCTCTATTGAAAATGGACATATATCCAATTAATCTAGTCTGGTCAACAAATGTAAAATAAATAAAATAAAAATAATTTAAATCATAAGCAGTTCACCAGAGAAGGGATGGTTGTTGTGTATGTGGAGTTTGGGGTGGGGAATGATGGCTAATGTAATCTACCCCGAGGATTGTGGAGTTAGGGTGGGGAAATGATGGGTATGGACCTACACCTCAGCGACCACGTCTGTGTCACTGCTCGACAGTGGCACAGGAAAATAACATACCCAACTGTAGTCATGCTTGACTGTGTATTCTTTACCATTCCTAACTATGCAATACTTTGTAGACACCGGTCACCACAGATGGCTACCATGGTGTGCTAAAAGACATTACACATGTGTATGCCTGGCTACAGGGTAGTCACACACACAAACACGCACACACTTGCCAGTATTGTGCATACACTTCTTGCCTATGTAAAGGTAACTAGTATAGTGGTATGCATTTGGGGTATGTGCCACAAAACACATACAATTAAACTCACTCTGATTCCACTTCTGAGCTGGGTGACATCACAGGATCAATTACTTGCAGTGGGGAGGGGGGAAGAGAGAGGTTTAGCAATTGATGAGGATAAAGGCCAGTGCAAAAGGAGGTATCTCTTTGGAATGCAGCAAAACCAGCTGTCATGACAGGATGCAGACACAAATACACACACACAACCATTTGCTGATGCACGCACTCAGGCATTTGCTGACACACAAACACACTCAGCCATTTGCTGACACACATGTGCACAGTTGACAGTGGTGATATCTGAACTCCTGCCTATCTACAGATGACTATTACAGTACTACACAGTTACAAGATGCGCCACAGAGATTACACATTCCAAGGTAGTCAGACTGCCCTTTTACGATTTAGGACAACAACAGGGAGACTGACAGTCACAAAGTACATAGCTGTAGACCTGTGTGTTTAAAGTAGGTGTCCATTACAACCTGTATGCACAAAGACACATCATCTGCAGGTAGGCCTGAGAGGTATAGTTGTAGCACAACAGGAACCTGAGCTGGAGTATGGCCATCTGTGGAATGGACAACTACTATCACTATACAGGGTTACAGTGGGCATGCTCATACACTTAGTAGCACAGGGCCATTTGGAATGCACTATGACTACAACTAAACAGGGTTATACTGGGCATGCTCATACACTTAGTAACAAAGGGTTTGTTGGATGCACTGACTCAAATTACACAAGGTGGCAGTGGGTACGCTCATACACTTAGTACCACAGGGCTGTTTGGGATGCACTCCGATTCTAACCACTGAAGGCCACAGTGTGCATGATCAAACACTTACATGTACAGAACATGTTGTAATGGACTCCTATTGTAAACACACAGGTTTACAGCTAGGTACATCTTACCTGTCAGTATATATGCACATCATACTGGTTTACTACCTGATACCTGTATGTGGCTCGTAAATGAAATATCTGTGTCTGTGCTGTGTGACACACATGCATGCATGTGCATGACATACTGACATATATATGTTACATATACACATTCATGCATGTGTGGACATGATAGACAATAGGTTATCTGGGCTGCACAGGTGGATGCTACCTACAGCATGTGTCACACACCATGCTGCCCTGAAAGGCATACATTGATAGCAGGTTGTGGACAGTGGCATTATATGTGGAACAGTGGCATGTGCAAGCATAATGTGTGAGCCATCGTGTGTAATGGTACTGAGGTGCAGGTGTCAAGATGACCTCTCCTGGCTGTGTTAGTAGTTGTCATTATTAGCAGGACTGATACCCTAAGTATATCTCACATTGGTCATATACACAAGTTCTGCTGCTGTCCATCACCTTACATGAGGCATTTGCTACCAAGCACATTATTGCCATGCACAGTGATGTCATGGTACAGGTGGCAACTGCTAGACCAAAACAATGAGCCAATGTCCTGCTGTTATTATGAGGTTGTCCAGTGTCTGTCAGTCTGGGCTGTCATGACTGAATGACGAACCTTCAACACAGAGCACATGTATCCATGTTACACATGTGTGTGGATAATACCTAGGTCACATTTACCCATATAGCCGCATTCCAAGGCAAATGTCCTACACACAGAAGTAACACCCTGCCACCTACATGACAATTGCATTGGATGCTTATGCTAACCAGTGCTAGATGTGTGGCTTTAGTAATCCATTTACTCAATGTAGAACCTACAGTGGGGAATACTGACATCTGTGCAGTGAGGAACACCTGGCTGAAGACTCTGTGGTGCACAATTGCACTACCACCATATAACTCAGATCCAGAGATGTGGGCCATAACAGTGGTATGGACCATTCCAGGTGATGGTGTACACATATTCATAAAGGCTACTCACGTGTAAAGGCCACTACTCCGACATAACCATTATAGGTGATTCAGGTACAGGTGACAGTGGTAAATTCTGTATTCTAGGTTGTATACTCATATACATTCACCACCTTGTTCCCAGAATACCAACACACATCCATATGTGGTATGACATAGTATGGTAAACCACCACATAACCCTCAATTGGTAGACTGTAACTAGGCCTACATCAGCTGTGCAAAGTACCCATGTACAGATACAGCTGCATAATGTGTTATGCAATGCAATAATACCACTGTTTGTAACCAGCTCAGTTGTACACATACCAGGGTCCCTCAGATGTTGTCAGCATTAACATGGTCATCTGTTGCTGTACACCAGTAAACAACACCCTCATGCTTGGATATGACCTAACCGTACCTGCATTGGATATGTACATCCCACACTCATACAAGATAAATTACATTACCATAGCTTTCATTTTCCTTTCTACATCGAGGTGGCTACAGTCGTTACACACATGCACATGGCAGATAGCATGCTAACAGTACATAAGGTTCGATATCTATGTTGACAGAGGTAATATCCCCTCTCTACTGGTCACCCATGACACCTATCATATCATACAACACCCCATGTGGCATGTATGTCTTTAGACATGTCCACCTAATACAATGCCTACAAACATACCCAAATAACAGGACCATAGGACCTACAAAAGGCCTGTACAGACTCAGGGAAATCCAGCTCTGCTCTGTATGTTCCTGAGTAGTCACAGCTGATATATTCATGACATGTACAGCCATATGTGGCCACAGCTCCTACATATACCCCATGTCAACAATTGCAAGCCATGCATGCTGTGTGCTGTCTGGACATTAGCCTTAGTACCACAATAGCCAGTACATGCTGGGGTGAGATGTTTACAAGCCACAGACCTCGCACATGCTTGAATGAGTGTACTGCCTAGCTGTAGCAGAGCACATTGCTGCCACTCTTCCAGTACACACGAGGTGTGTGTGGCAAATATGATGTGCCCACTGTTGACCATTACAGTGCCCTGGCTTCACCATGGCACTGTCAAGTAACAGTTTGTAGGAGCATGACATGGCATAATGCTGCGTGTGTCTCGCTGATATGTGCTGTTGTAATATATGTACACTTGGCTACTCTGTGAAAGTGGTGGTGTCCTACCAGTACATGAATACAACATCCATTATGGTGTAATGCTCGACTATGTTTCACACATGACGTGGGGAAGGTGTGGAATGTATCATCTTGACCTGCTAGTGCACGTACTGATGTAGACTGCATATGTGTGCATGTATTGATGTTTGTATAGATTCCATGTGTGTGCAATGTCTGATGTCTGAAGGTGACTGTTGTCTTAGTACATCATGCTGTTGCAATACAGCCTCAACATTGCCAACTGTATATGGTGATATGCTGTAAGTACAGTAAGCCGTACATGAGGTATGGACAGATGTTTGGACATTACTACTAAGTGGTGGGGCTTCGCTGCAGATGAATGATTACTGAGGACAGTTCACTTGTGTGTTATAACCAGTCCTACAATAACCTGTGAACCTACTATGGTCAGATTTTGTTAATTGAAGTGGAAGACAGACAATGTAGAATGCTGTAAGGGTGACACTGAAGGCAAACCTCATGACACCTGTAACAGTAATACCTCCTCTGTGCATATATTGCGCATATATCAGCACAGTTGTCAAAGGAAAGAGTCAGTAAGCATTGTACTGGACGCAATAGTGTTGTACTTCTGTAGTACCTATCATGAGATAGGCAGGTGTTTGATTCACAGTACTGGCACGTGTGGGTGTGTGTGTCCATATATGTCATGTATGGTTGGGAATACATCCCACATGTTATCACTCTCCTGAACACTGTTGTTGACACCAGTACAGAGTGAAATGTAGAAAGAAAGGCATAGACAGGTGGTTAAACCTCACACATGTAAATTGTCTATTTGTGTGACATAGGTGTATATCTTTGTGAATGCCAGTGTGTGTGTGTGTGTGTGTGTGTGTGTGTGTGTGTGTGTGTGTGTGTGTGTGTGTGTGTGTGTGTGTGTGTGTGTGTGTGTATGGCTGTCTGTGTGTATGGCTGTCCGGTTCCTGGAGTGAGGCTGAATTTTACCATAGTGAAATGTTAATGCCCCCTTCCCCATCCACTCAATGCAATCTAGCACCCCTGTTGATATCATCAATTGTAGAGGGGCATACTAACTGTCTGTTAACATGTACACCCTGGGATGTGACCTGTTGTTACATAGCCTACTGATGGACCCCCTCCTCACATACACTCGCTGCACTGTAGTATCCCTGTCAATGTCCTCGATCTTAGGCCATTCCAACTACCTGTACATGTGTAATCTCTGTGGCGCATCTTGTAATTGCGTCGTACTATAATGATGATATGCACATAGACACGGGTTCTTATCCGAACACTGGCAACTGTGTGTGTCTTATTGTGTTGGTGAATCCCTGAGTGTGTCTGTGTTAGCATTTTGTCATGGCAATGGGTATTACTGCTTCCCAATGAGAAGCCACTATTTCCACTGGCCTTTAACCTTGTCTTCTGGCATAGCACTCTTTTACCCCCTCTACGCCCCAGGTAACTATACCTGTGAACTCTGATGAAGCTTGTGTTTTTTCAAGTGAAAGCGCCAAACCGTGGAGTCTGTAATTTTATTTTATTTTATTTTATTTGCTAAAATTTACAAAAACATTTTTTGTCACCTTTCTGGTCATTTGTTTGATATTTTCTGCTTGAAGTATTGGAGTATCTTAACAGAGTAGTGGTGTGTAAATTTCCCAAGACACGGAGGCATGCAGCGAAACAGTGGATTTTTGTTTTTCATGATATATACTGTCAAACGTACAAAATACATTCTAAAACTGCAATACATGGTATGTCTGCTGCTTGTCAACACTACTCAACAATATTAATCTACAATTGTCTACCTAGTATGTTCACCCTGTGCATCAGACCATATGAACATGTGCCTGCACCGATGGTGTGGATGACAGGGATGCGGCACAGGCATCATCATATGCACAGGGTGATAATGTTTGCCAGAGACCTAGGCTGTGCCATTGGATGACATCATGTGTGTGTGATAGGGCCTGTGATATCATTGGGCGTGCATGGATGTTATGCATGCATGTGTGTGTTGAGGCACTCTACATTTGTTTCCAGTGTGTGTGTATGCATGCACACAGGTCTGGCATGTGGCTGGCCTACACAGGGGTATTATTGACAGCTGCAGACTGTACAAGGCAGGTTTCACAGTTCACGGTGTTCAGCCATTGCCACCTGACCTGCGCCTGCCAGGGATTGCACAGGCACTACCAGGCAGAGGTCCAGATTGGGTACCGTCTGATGACACATGTCCACTGGAATCGTGTCCCTTTTGGGACCATCCAGGACCACGTGCATGTAGCCTGCTGTGTCCTGGTTTGGACTGCACAGCACCAGCTGCACTGCTGCTGCTACCGCCACTATGGGAGCGGGCATGTGCAGTAGCATGTTCATGTAGACCTTCAACAGGTGATCTAGCTGATCTACGTCCATGTGCCTGATGCCTCACTCCCACCAGATGTTCCAGCACAGACATTCCACATTAGAGGATTGACATGCCATGGTCATGGACTCCCACTATGTCACCCAATCATCTATCCAAAACATCTTCAAGATGATGGTGAGTATTTGCAAGTGCCTGGATGTTGTCAGTTAATGAATGGACAGCAGCCCTCTGAAGCCTCAGACCTTCCCTGTTGTGCCATTCAGCATGTGCCTGTGCCTCCATTACAGCACAAAACATGCATCTGGTGACTCCAGCTGATGTGCTTTGTCTCGCAGGGACATGGCCAGTGGTCCTCCTATAAGCAGCGCTGGGCACATGTCTGTGTGGGACATCACCAGTCTGTTGACTGGGATCATGGTGTGCAGGCACACCTTCCATAGTCACCACACTTCCCTGTTCCATGCTACCACCTGCCAACTGTCCTTCCTCTATGGCCAGTGGTGATGGGGTATGTGCAGGCAGGGGAATTGTGTGCGAGGATGAGGGGGAGATGGGTGGAATGGCAACCAATGGCACAGATTCAGCATCTGACAACCCTGCCTGTGCCTCAATCATACTATCATCATCACTGCTAGAGTCTGTGGGGACACTGACATCAGGTGGACCGCAGGAGGGCAACACACCTACATCAGCATCTGTGAGGGGAAGACAAGAACTGTACATTACAAGTTATACCAGACACACACAGACAGACAGGGACACAGACAGACAGACAGAGACACAGACATACATACAGACACACACAGACAGACACACACAGACAGACAGACACATATGCACACCCACGCAGACCCATACACATACACAGACCCACACACACAGACAGAGACACACACACACACGCACACACGGACACACGCACACACACACACACACACACACACACACACACACACACACACACACACACACACACACACACACACACACACACACACACACACACACACAGACACAGACACTCACAGACACTCACAGATGCACACAGACACACACAGACACACACGCTACATGCAGGTGATATGGCAGATGGCATTCAGCTTAGGCAATTATAGTTTCAGCTTAGACAATTATAGTGGCATATACATCCCTGAGTTGCACACAACAGCATGCATGTGTTATAGCAGACGGCATGCACCTTACATAATTATAGTGGTGGTTAGCATACATACCTGTATTGCACCATTTGTGTTAATAGCCTATGCCCCATACCTGCAACACAATGCATGCACTTTGCACCATTGCACTGCATTGCCATGGTGTGTGTAACATACACCACATGCTAACAGACCATTGCTGACCTTTGTACATCTGCCACTGATGCTTTGTGTTGACCACCACCCCTATGTGTGAGGACATGAGCAGTAGGGTATGTCGACTGCATACTACGTTTACCTGAGCCCTAGCTTGCATATCTCCCCCAAAGCAGTGCATGTCTGTTCAACATTATTCCACCTGCCCCCGAGCTGAGTGTAGACATTGTGCATGTGGCTGTACACACATGTTTGACATGGCTGTCCCTACTTTGCAATGGTGCCACAGACCAGCACAGATTTACAGTACATCAGCCTGCTGTGTGGCGTATGACCTTACCAATCACATGTAGTATGACATGTCTTCTGCTGACATGTTGAATGACATGCATACATGTGTAACACAATGGTGTCTTTTCCAGTCTACAGTACAGTAATGGTGTCCCAATGCAGGGATGTGTTATACTAGCATGGGCCTTCAGCTGATGGACTGTTGTCTGTCCACCCTACAAATATGCAGGGACATACTGCACATTGAGCTGATGTGCATAGCCATTGCAGGGCATCATGTGGCTTTACAATTGCTATACAGTGTGAGCTACTGACACAGTTCATAGCCATGACTATGTTCACATACAATACATATCAAATGTAGAATGTGACCCACGTCACTGAGGTGTATACACAATAAATCCTAATGTGGAATGTGTGACACAGGTCACAGAAGGGTATACGGATGACAACCCTGCACATCTGCAAGCATATTACTGATGCCTGGCAACTATGCCCACACATGGCTAACTTAGCAGTACTCTATGTCCCACATGCCATCTGTGTACCTCACACAAATGAGGAGTAGGCATGACAGTGAAGTCTGAGATCAGTAAGGTGAATGTACTGCATCTGTGGCTTGATGTGGATGTATATGTATGTTGTGCAACACATGTATGTACTTGGATACTGTATAGGTGAATGCTTCCATGTCGTGACACATTCAAGATGTTCAAGACATGTTATGTGGTGGTTTCATGTTATGCCTACACAAGCTTTGCACAGGCCTGTATGATGTTTAGTGTTTCACATCTGCAATATCACCATTACACAAAGGCCATATTTATATTGCGTCGAGCAAATGTACAACAGGGTGTACACACATGTACAACACTTCTGTGTGTGTTGCTTCATGTCTCTGGTCATCCTCCATGGCCATGTATACACATGTTCAGTCCGATGGTTGTGATGGCCATCTTATTTCACATGTCAGTGTTACCCTATATGACATACATCCATAGATGTCATATGCTCCACTGAGGACAGGGTTATGCAGACAAAGGGTGGTATGTATGGGATGTGAGACATGTTTTGCAGGATAGTTGAGCAGTGTTAAAGTCAGCCCACTACATGTCATGGACATGTCTGATAGCACATGACATTGTGTGACATTCATAGCAAGGGTATACTCCACAAGGGTGTATCCTCTGGGTCGGTCATACTCCAGCTTCAACACATTTAGAGTGTGTGCACACATATGCTCTCTGTACAGTACTGTTCGTATTCCCAACATGTGTAATGCTGCTATGTAGTATCTGTCCCTACAGTGGACACACCTCCACCATTGTATTCACTGTTGTCCATACATCTGGCAATGACAGTTTGGAAGGTTTAGTGTAGGTGTTTCATATAGTCTTCAATTGTTTCACATAGGTAAACAGTGTGATGCATTACAGGTCTGAGACCAGTGTCCATTAACAGGGCCACCATACATTATGTGTACTTGTGTTATGGCAGATAGCATGCAATTAATATGTTCTGTGCATTATCAAGCCTAGTAAATAATAACAATCTCACTTGACACAGGCTGCTGTCACTGCAAAATGCCAGAGTACCTAAACAGGACTGTCACAGCAGTAAGATCATTATCCACACCTGTGTGATAGCTACAAGGTGCAATGTCCATGTTAGCCCATAAGCCAGTACAATACACTATACTATGGAGTAGGCACATCTGTGCATACATAGAGTAGCAGATTATAGTATGTGGCATGTGTGCATACATGCCTTGCATATGATGTTACATTACATATTGTACAGTAGCACATGTAACTATGTGAAATATAGTTGTGTTTTATGTGCAATAGTGACTTACCAGGCAACTCCAGGCTCGGTGGTTGAGAGACACCCACCTCCACAATACCAGCTAAAGCTTGTGGATGGAGGTCTGCAGGTGTCCCCAGGTTGGCCAGTAGCTCCTCGGTATGTCTGAGTGGGGGCTGGGTGAGTGGCCCCTCACCTGTTTCACCTTGTTTCCTGGTGATTGCATTAGCATGCTGTTTCACCCATCTTATCCAGTCAGTGTAGTGTCAGCGCACCTGCTGATAGGTGCAATTGTGACCGCCAACATCATTTACCCTCCTGCAGAGTTCCTTCCACAGGGCATCCCGCTGCTGTGCATCCTGTGCACATGGCTGAAGAGCGTTGTGTAGTTGTCGAGGAGGTATGGGATGAGGACCTCATCATCCAAGTGGCTGTACACTGGCAATCTGCTATGTGGCATACCTGGAAGACAATGATGGAGACAGGTCACAGTAACTCACAGAGAAGTACAGCAGTACAGCTGAACATACATGTGTATCACATTTATTAAGATTACAAATACGTCTTTGCAAATCTACATGACACAAACACCACTGACATGTATATGTCACACACATTTGACACCTACTGGTGATGTGCTGTTATCCCCATATATGTGTGTGTCATGTGATGATATTGCTCATACACCATGTGGATGTTGTCTTGACGTGGGCATGTCTGTTTGCCTGTAGTGGTGTCTTTACCTATCAGCACATGCCTGGATGTGTTCACATTAATGCAATTGACCTTAATGCTGTGTATATGTCACATATATCATCATACATAGCCATTAGGGACATGACCTGTGACCCTGCAGACTTGCAAGCATGTATGTGTTTTGCCATACACATCTACATGGCACTGTACAGATGTGCAGCATCCTGCCATGTATTGCCTGTGTTTCACATGTGTAACACATGTGTAACACATGGGACAATAGCTAGCCTGATGGTATTTGCAGGGTTGGATATCAACTATACCATATATGGCCATAGTGATCTAGTAGACTATATGCCCTGGGCCATTTATGAGCCTAGGCAGAAAGGTTACCTAGCTGTAGGCAACAGACAGGTAAGTTTTAGTGGCCAGTTCAAGCAGTGCCACAGAAATGATACACATGGTTACGGATATATTTGGCATGCGGTCATCACACCATGTCACAGAGAGGGGCGATGTGCAGCTTCGCTGGACAGGGATGCATAGTATGGCAAGAGAATGTTAAGTGTATGGGAGAGAGATCTGTTAGGCATGTTGTGATCCTTGTACTAGAAAGGTGGATGTCCATGAAGTATCTGTTTATTTGGGATCAGGATGTGTTAAGTGTAGCATGTCCAACACCTCTGGGTTAGACATGGATTTATTCAGGGTAGGCTGCATGCTACATAGTGAAGCTAGGGATTGGGAAGGGCAGTGTAGGCCATCTACACATGGGCAATAATCCTTAAAGGAAATATGTGATCTATTATGGGTCACATGGATGTTGAGTATGGCTGAGCAGTTATCTCTATATTCCTGGATGGCACCCTGTCAGGATTAGGGGTGCCACATACGACTACCTGTCTTTTATGGTGACGTAACTATCAAAGGGAAGTACTGTCCAGCTGCATCCCATACACACAGTTGCCATTATGTTGACCGCTGCCTAGGTGGTAGTTAATGGGTACAGGGTTTGTAACATAGGGGATGACAATGCAATACTTAGCTGTCAGACTGTGGCCATACATCACACACCACACATCTGACAAACTAAGGCCCTTCTGTATGTTGAACTCAATACACATTGAGTCAACTATTGCTCCGAGTTCATAGCTATTTGCAAACATCAATAGGCTGATGCCTTCTGTGTTAGTCTGTGTGGTATAGATAACAAAGAGGGGGAGTACCAGGAATGACCCCTGTATTACTGTGGCTGGCACTGGTTTGATGTGCGTGTATTAGTCAGACACCTTCTGTAGTGTTGGTTCGCCAGCAGTCCAGTTGCCAACCACTCCTGTGATATAGGATTATACACCTAGTTTACTGAGTGTAGCTGGAATACAGTATGGGTGATGGTGTCCTATATGCAGTGTGAATCAACCCTACTGTCATCTACATCTTTACTGAGTACATTAAATATGTGGACCATGGTTCATGGCCGTACAGACCAGACTCAGCAGGGTAGTTGTGCACTTTGTCCCATTATCAATAGTGTCTCCCCCTTTGTGGGGTGTGATAACTGTTTCTGTGCACCATTCGGTGTATACACAGCCTGACATGGAGCTATGATTGAACATGATGTGTATGTGAATAGCTGAATGTTCTTACATTTGTATAGGATACACCCTGGGATGTTGACAGGTCCCATGAAAGCTGTATGTATGGCTTTAGAGAGTGCAGCTTGACCTAAATAGTCATTAGTACAGGGGCCCTGTAGTGTACATGGATATATTACTAAGTGTACCTGTTGGGGGGGGTGGGAGTGGGTTTAGGTTCTCCGAGACCCTATCTGGATGAACGGGTACTATTTCTGTAGGTGCAGTACTTCCTATGCCATAGTGCTGTACAGCATGGCAGGTCTTGTTGTTGCCATTATGATTAATGACACAGCTATAGAATGCTCTGTGCTTGGCCTCATAATACGTGGCTGATTAATTTCACAGCAGCTTTGCGTGATTTTATATGGTGTATCTGCATCTTACTGAGGCTGACTAGGGATCACCTACACTCATGTGTGTCCACTCTTGCAACAGTTACTACCTTCTGTGGTACACTTTAAAGCATGGTACAACAAGTTTGCCTACTTGTTTGTGTTGGTTTGAATCCTGGTTCTGTTTCAATGACACAATCACTGCACATATATGACTGCTTAAGGTTCATTTGTGCAGGATTCAGCATTTGCACATGCATGGTCCATCTGCATGGGTGCCATGACACTCACCACTCTGCTCTTAGGAAACATAACATTGGCATTGGAGACTAACTATGTGTAGCATACTGTTAGCCCTGTTTGTGTGACTACTGTGATCCAGGTCAGTGGGGTCGATGGAATCCAACATGCATTGAGTGCAGGTGCTGGTACATGAGGTGTCTTCCCAGTTCATAATGGAATAGGTGAGAGTAGCCATTATTATGGTTCTGTCTCAGACCTAATCTTCCCCATTACAGCACATTATGACAGTTGGGAAGTCCGCAGCCTGGTGGGTGATCTGTCTCAAGGTGCATTTTGAATTCCACTTTGGCACAAAGCTAGTTGCTCAGCATAATGCATCTGATGTTAATTAAGTGCAATTAGCATAGGGGGTGTACATATCCTTCAGGAATACGGAAACACCTGCGGCCTGTGTGTTCCAATAAAGGATAATGGGCAAGAGGTGAGGTATGTGTTATAACATGGTCATGCAGGGGTGCTCTCTGGAGCGCTGAAACATGTCTCAGCCACTGCACAGATATGTTCTCCATGTTAGGGATTGACATATGGGTGTCCGTATAGTGTTTCTGACATCATTGTGTAGCAAGACCCACAGTTTATTGCTTGGCTGTCCCTGTAACAGCAGTGGACCCTCACTTGAACCATGCATGATGAAAGCACTATAGGGGTAGCATGAGCCCTAGGCAGTATCCAGATTCCCAGGGGTGAAAGGTGCAGGCCCTGTCTGGCAAAGCATCATGGTCTGTCAACTGTGTTATCCCAGGATTACAGATACTGGATACCCTTTGACATGCACCACTACACTAGACAATTGGGGAATACAGTCCATTTGTCCCTGTACTGCAGTATCATTCTGGCCAAAGGCAGAATGCTTCCCAGGCCTTGGGACATATCTGCATGGGCTACAAGACCTTAAAGTTCCTACATGTGTTTCCATGCAGTCCAGGCTACTGCATCACAGGTCCTGCACAACAACATGGAATATGCCAGAGCCATGTGTATAGTTCAAAAGGTGGTCTGAGTGTATGAGCATGTGGTTAATCATAGCAGACAGGCAGCTGACAGTATGTATGCCCTCATATAGGTTGGTGTATAACATAGTGCTAGAGTTTGCATTCACAAATGAGTACTGTTGGGCATGTTTCCAGTCACGTGTTCAGAGGTGTGGCACAATTATGCAAACTATGTCATACAGTTTGTATATTTCCGTGTCTGTCTCTTCCTGCTTGGGGGGGGGGGGTCACTTGTTTGGCCAGATACTTAGATGTGTCTGTGAATGTGTGTGATTTCCGGTAGTGTGTGTGGGTGTCCTTAGTCTTTTCTGGTAAGGGTATGTGTTGGTTGTGTTGATGAGCTACATGCATTAACCAACACCTCATGACTGTCCAGTCCAGTCATGGCTGTAGACTGGGCTGCCTTCCAGCTTTCTCCTGTAGCTACATCCCAAGCAATGTGCAGGGTGTGGTGTTAGGTGGGTCTGGCAGTGTACATGGCATAGAGATTACATTCCCCCAGGATGGCCACATACACAAAGCTGACATTAGTAAACACCAGTAGCTGACTAGTGGACATGCCTGTATGAGCAGTCAGTACTACAAGTACCAAGTACTGTATTTAGTTTACGCATTGCCTATGAAGATGTTTTAGACAGTGATGCTAGCATGTAAATATTTGTGTTATGGACATGACAACACTGGCTATTACGGAAACATTGTAGCTACCTTTAGCAGCAATCCTCCTCTGAGGAGCAAATCACATCCTGTTAGTTGATTACAGATGATGCAAGTGTCTACAGGTCTGTTTCCTTCCCTGGGTATATACTCACATATCCACCAGGACCATGAGCTCTGTTTGGCACAGACACTCACTCTCTAGACAGAGTCATGTATCAATAGACTCTGATGCCACTATCAACATGATCAGGATATAATCAGATAGTGTGAGCCATCACCTATGATGCGGCTATTACACATGACCAGCTGTCTCCTACATCTTACACTCCTACTGCAGATGTTACACTGGAGTTAAAGATGATATGCAACCTGTTTCATTACCAGTGATGTGCACTACCTTACATACAGTATGTGCAGGCAGCTGTTAGGTTGGCAATGAGAGGTTAGGCTACACAAAACTGTTAGTTCAATCAGTATGTCTGTACTCTCAATATCCACTCTATGTAGGTGTGCACATCGTCATTTGGTCCAGCCCTGTAACAAGGGTCACTACACATCTGCATAACATGTACACGTGCACAGCCATTATTGCTTGCAAATGATAGTAGAGAGGTGAATATTACATGTCTTATGTGCATGGATAGTTACCTGGCTCTTCCAATTATCTTTGCTATCTTGCTGCTAACCTGTCAGATGAATACTAATGCTATGTATCCTGTCATTGAGTATTGTAATTGCCAATAAACATAACTACTGTTTGCATAACATAACAGAACTGCTATGTAGAATAGAATACAGATCTGCCTGGAATACTGTACATTACAGAGATATTGGCACAATATCCCACAATGCACACCATATTTGCACAGTAAGCCCACCTTTAACATGTTCATCTTATTTATATACCCATACATATGTCGACTGTTACAATATATTGACATATATTATCCCCTGTTATAGCACATACTTGTTGGACCAGTCCTGACACTGACAGTGGCTGGAAGTGAATTGGTGGGTTCCAAGCCCATATCATCCCTTGTGGTTTATGCGGAGTGTGCCGTGTGACCTACAGCAGTACACACATAGAATACTACAAGCATTACTACTGCTCAACAATACATCACTACAAGATAGCTATTGCCACTATATGCATTGATTACACTGTAATACTTACAGTACAGGTACTACATACACAGACATACTACGTGTTATACATACAGTCTTAGTAATCGGAGGTGTTATTAACTAGTATAATACTCGTTTTCGGTTCATCTTTCAGTGTTTTGTACTGTCCTACAGGTAGATACAGATGGTTTGAATGTGTGACAAGGCAACCTTTTATAGATACAGATCAGTAACGTGCTATCCTGATGTCCAATTGGTGTTCCTAAGTAGCTAATTACATGCGCATCTGCTGTTCTGCTTCTGCCTTAGCCAATACCATGGCTACAGTGGAGTATAATTCAGTACTCCACTTGGGCGTTGTCCCTTTGCCTTACTTGTGAGGAAGACAGTGTGGAAGTTTTGTTTGGAATCTATTGCAACAGCTGTATGGAGACTAACCGTAATATATTGTGTGTAATGCCTAGAGGAGTTGGTCTAAATGTGAGTACTGCTGTCATATTTCTGAACATTGCTACTTGTGCAGGGTTTGTCTGTACCTAATACTTCTGCATATGTTTCAGTCTGGCCATGTTGTTTGACCTGCTCAAGGCTGCGTAGCTATGCATACAATGTTAGGGAGTTTACAGTGTGCTTGCCAGACATATTTAGTTTGGTGTTACTGTGTATCATACTGTGCTGATAATCAGTACTCGGTAAAACTTCCTGGTGTACGAACTTTTCAACCCTCTGAAATGGGAATAGTTCATACAAACCCTGTTACATCAGCAGCTGTTCAACTGTATAACGGCAACTATTTCACATAGGGCCATGTTAGTGTGTCTGTGTCCAGGTATGTTAAGGTTTCAGCAGATGTTGTACAGTAGTTGCATAATTGGTTGTGGGGTAGATGTTGGTGGGTGTACATAGCACATGCAGGTGTGTAGGAACCCCTTTTATACAGGGGTATACCTTACCTTACATACAGGGGTGCTCTTTACCTATGTGAACACCTATCCCTTAGTGGACAAATACTATGGTAATTGCAGGCTGATTCTTTAAGGCACTATTAAATGCTTCCTGTATAGCATGCAGGTAATGTTAGTCATTCAATCCTTTCAGCAATACTTCAGAATGTATTAAAGTTTTGCAAAATGAAAGCTGTCTGTGTAATTCTGTCATGGATATTTGCAGTCATTGCAGTTGTGTTGGTGACTGTGTCAATAGAACATATTTGTAATAGTGTATTGGCATATACACTTCATATGTTATGTTCATATTGTTTGGGGGGTGGAATGTGTGATTGCTATGGTCCATGTTATTCTCAGATATGAACACTTCGGATGCTGTCTACAGACATGTATGTATGTATGTGTATATATATATATATATATATATATATATATATATATATATATATATATATATATATATATATATACATATATATATATATATATATATATATATATATATATATATATATATATAGATATATAGATATATATATATATATATATATATATATATATATGTGTGTGTGTGTGTGTGTGTGTGTGTGTGTGTGTGTGTGTGTGTGTGTGTGTGTATATATATATATTTATATATATATATATATATATATATATATATATATGTATATGTGTATATATATATATATATATATATATATATATATATATATATATATATATATATCTATATATCTATATATCTATATATATATATATATATATATATATATGTGTGTGTGTGTGTGTGTGTCTATGTATATAGATATATACATTATTGCACACGTTTATCTGTACCTCCATAGATGCGTAGATGTTTTTAACCTATCTATATATCTACATGTATATGTAGACCTGTATATATCGACATGTCTCTATGTATCTCTCTCTCTCTCGCTCTCTTTCTCTCTCTCTCTATATATATATATATATATATATATATATATATATATATATATGAGCATACACCTTTAATAGGGCACATGGCAGTTTGTCCTATTTCAACACATTCCTCCCTTTTGTGTTTTAACCTGTCTGCATACACAACTGGGATAGGTACATCCCAGGTAGCTTAGTGTAAGTTATTCTGAGGATGGAGTTCATGGTTGCGGGTTCTACTCCTGGAAGGTGTTATTATTTTACCTCTCAGAGTAGGCACTGGTAGGGAAAGTGTGAGTAATGCACATTTATGTGGTTGTGAGCAGGTTTGCCTGTGGTCTGCGCAACATTAAGCAAAGGTTAAACGTGTGACGCGCTTCATCATTTACCCTGTTTCAGCACCGCTTACTGTCGCGCAAACATGTGGAAACCCACTTACAACTGCTTAAGAGTGCTTTAATCCACCTGCGTCTAAAAGCCCTTATTCTGGCCCTCAAAATTACCTAACAGCCCTTGCAGGTCTTGAACCCAGGACCATGAACACCACAGTTGCTGACTTTACCACTAAGGCATCTGAGATATGTGCAAATGCTATGGTGTTTAGAATATACATTGTACTACAGACATTCCTCACTACTGAAAACAAATGTGACAGTCATTTGGTGTACATATGTCTGATACATGTCAATGTTCCTATGTTTGTGAAATTAGGTGTTGCAATATGACATGACAGGGTGTATTATGAATGAGAAAGGTTCTTGCTTTGTGTCCTTTTTATATTGTCCCCATACTCCATGTATGCCCCTCCAGTTCACTTATTGGACATCCGACCCAGGTCCTCCATGATGCATGATTGCATTACCCATCTTTCCTCCCCCAAGCCAATCTTCACATACACAACAACCACCCCTTCTATGGTGAATTAGGTTAATATTAATTGTTATAATACCAGAGCTGCATGAGTTTTGTGTACACTCCAATTCCTTTGGAGTGTTTCTGTGTCACAAAGTGTGTTCATAGATGTTTATATATATGGCTATTTATGTAAATGTATAATAAATATATATATATATATATATATATATATATATATATATATATATATATATATATATGTGTGTGTGTGTGTGTGTGTGTGTGCAGACATCACTGACATGTGTATATATATATATATATATATATATATATATATATATATATATATATATATATATTTCGTATTAGTTTGTAACATTAATACATATGTAGACTGGAATGTGTTGGTTCACAAACTGCAGTACATTACAATATACTGTACATATGTACACAAATTTACTGTCCCATTTGTGATCATTACAGTGAAATGCATATGGTATAAGGTGTAGTCTCAAGACCATGAAACACGTATACACCTTGGATGGCTTAGTAGTAAGTCCCATTACTTTAGTGTGCATTGTCCAGGGTTCGACACCTGCGATGCTTTACAAATGTTTTTTTTTTTACTGCAGAATAAGGCACATTTAAGCAGTTGTAAGCATGTTTAAAAGTGTTTGTATGACATCATAGCAGTGGTTAAACACAGTTAAACAAACTTTGTAACGTATAACCTGTTCGCGCAAACATGGCCACATCTGCTAACTACTCCGGATATATACATGTCAGTGACGTAACATCTCACTATGTGCTGACATAACATTACATTCTCTGTTGACTGTACTCTCCAGCACACATGGGTTTATATGGGTGTTTTGAATGTTTATTATACAGATGATTACTTTTGACAATAGATAGTTCCTTCAAAAAATAGGAGTTGCTATGGGTCCCCATGTGGGGCAAGCTTCTCTAATTTGGTGATGGCATATTGGGAAACAAACTTTGTTTTCACTAGTCCTTGGAAAGAAAAAATATTTTTTTACACAAGGTTCCTGGATGATATTTTCTTATTAATTGATGGGAATTGTACTACAGCTGACAATTTAGTGGACTTTTTTAATAGCACAGGTGATTTCTTGAAGTTCACTAAGAACTTCCAGGAACATAAGATCCACTATTTGGACGTGGAATTACACAAGAACACGCAGGAATGCAGATATACTGTGAACATGTATAGGAAAAGTTCCTATTCCAACTCATTCTTACATTTTTCTAGCTCGCACCCCCTTCACCAAAAAAAATCAGTAGTGAAGGGACAACTAGTGCAAGCTGCAAGAATGATAAGTAAGGAAGAGGACTTTAGTGAAGAATGTGACAAATTGTATCAGATGTTTACACATAGAGGTTATCCCAACAAGTTATTGTCAAATATCTTCCACGAAGTGAAGGTGAAGAGAAGCACAGGAGTGTATAAACCCATCTTGGATAAACTAGATGTTGTATCAGCAAGTAATATGACAAGAGACAAACTGTACACAGTACAGAAAACAAGCAGGACTACTAAGGGGATAGATCATTCTGTAAACGCTAGTAATAGTTTTTCCCTTTATTTTATATTAACATACAATCCAGCAGCTACAGACATTCAAGAAATAGTAAGGAAATATTGGTACTGTTTGTCAATGGATAAAGAGTTGTTTAACAGAATAGGGGAGTTTCCTACTATTACTTTTAGGGGAGGTTTAAATTTAAAAAGCCTCCTAGAAACATCATACAGACCAATTAAGAATAATGCAGGCACATATAGGTGCGACGCTTGTAAGTTCTGTAGGTACATAGATACTGGAAACCATTTTAACATAAGAAATGAGACATTTTATATTAAAGACAAATATAACTGTAATACTGGATCAGTGGTGTATCTAGCCCAATGCCAACAGTGCCCAGCTTTCTATGTCGGTAAAACCGACCATCGATTGCGGGATAGGATCTATGATCCTACGCTAAAATAGATAATGCCTTGGCTAGACACTGTGACACTAATACAGACCACGTTTTTAAGTTTAAAGTTATTTCACATATAACTCAACAGGAGAATAATAGATATATGGAGGACAGTTTGATCAAACTATTATTGGAAAGAAGTGAACTTAACTGGCAACTCCGATGGGATGCTTGCAGTCAACCAGGACTTAATGAAACCTATTCTATTTCATGTATTTTGAAATTAAAGAGTTTACATAGAGGAACTCTGTAATTGTGAGGGGTTTAAGTCATGTTCATTTCAGGTGTTGATTAGTGGTGGTAATACAATATACATGTTTTATTGGACGCTGAAGAATAGTAACATTGTTGGGATTTTTAATATTTAGCATTGTGTTTTTTTAGTACATATACAGCATTATTTTTATATTTAGTGGTATGTTTATTTAATATTTTCTAATATTATCTCTCAGTAGAAGTGTGACTGGTGTTTTCTGAGTCGACTCAATATGAACCGTGTGATTATGAATTCAATCTTAATACAATTTTAAGATAATATAATATTATGTAACATAGTGTTAATGATGGTTACTTGTACACAGACGATATGTTTTTTACTTTTGTAAGGAGTAATAGTTATATTTAGATTTTAGCAGCTTCCCAATATGCGCTTGCACAGCTAACTTGTACGTAGTCTACTTACTTTCACATACATTTTATAAACTGAAATAAGATGTTAGGTTACTCAACTGGTTGCGTTTTTTCACACGGTATATACACCTTTAACTGCTGGTAGAAATGCTGAGAAGATGTGATAGGCTCACATTATATGATGAGGGGTTTTTAAACTGAGGTTTGAATGCCACTAATTCTCTGATGAAGTCTGGATAATATCTGGATGAAAAGCACTTTATGCTATTTTTTCTGTCTTGTCATTTTGTACTTTGGAGTTTTACTTCATGTGTAGTCCTTGCATTAAAGAAGCATTTTATAATATCGGAGCGTGGAGTCTGGTGCTTGTCTAATAACTTTTTTGTTTGTTTACCACCTCATAAGCCTGACTAGCCTGGTCTGCAATGGTATGGTTCGCATCTTCATGGCACTCATTAACAATAACATTGGTAACCTCCGAACATGTGACCCAACCCAGGTCAGCTTGGTTGAGTGCAGTTCATGCCTACTGAACCTGTTTGACGTCTTACATACAATCCCCAAAACGTTAGATGACAGAGGTGGTGGTTCACACATACTACCTGGACCTCACCAAGGCTTTTGACACCATGCCCCACTCAGGTATTATTGATATACACAACAGCCTGTACATTCACCCATATATCACAGGTTGGGTTGCCAACAGGCTTACACACAGAACCCACATGGTACGACTAGTGGCCTCCAGGTCCAACTCTTGAACAGTCACGACTGGTGTCCCACAGGACTCAGTCTTGGGAGCCCTACTGTTTGGCATATATGTCTCAGAGGTTCAGGCAAACACAGGTGTACTACGGCAGACCATGTTTGGCAATGACTGCGAACTGGGAGCCATGATTAATAGTCCAGCTGACATGGACATCCCTCAAGGGGCCTCACAGAGAACGTCACAGGGTGCCAACAACATGCCCTCCAGCCAAGTGGCACTAACTGCATGGTCATTTCATTGTGGATTTGGCACCCACAGATTAACACATAGGTGGCAGCCACTTTAATACAGACTAGGTAATGGGGTATCTGGGGACTAAGGTAGATAGTGATCTCCCCTTTGACAATCATATCTCCACAGCAGTTAGGACATCCTTCTATGTAGGCCATCTGATTATTAAAGGATGCCCATCTAGACATACTGGGGTTATAGTGTCCCTTTACTCATCACTCATCAGTCCCATCATAAAGTATAATAACCCATGTGGGATGTACCTCAGAAGACACGTCCAACAGCTGGGGGGTCCACGAATGTACCTCACCAAGGGAAATACTGACCTCCAACATATAGCCTATGCAGGCAGACTGAATAAACTCCTGCTTTACTCAGTGGCATCTCATTTACCCAGACATGATCTCCACTGGCCAACACAGCCATGTCAAACTCAGGCTTGATGGATATGCTCCACCTATGGGAATCCATGTCACAGTGTGCCACACACTGTAGTGAGCTAAACCTTGCCACAACAATAACTAGAAGATGCTAGAGGGACAGCTTCCTGTCACAGACACTCCCCATACTTTGGAACAACATCCATAACTACATTATACAGAACCCCTCACTAACACTCTGCAAGAGAAACCTTGAAGGGTAGATGGGGAACAGTAGATGCACCCCAGGGATCCCACCATTCGCTCTGCTTCACAGAGGGACAGTTAATGAATCAATGGGATGGCAAAAGCTGACGCATTTTGGTTGGGCTTATGAATAGCTTCTGGCAGTTGGCCAAGTACCTACCTATGAATCTATACATACAGTATCTGCATATGCTGATAGCTTAATTTACTGTTCAGGTGTTGCCTTACCTTGTGCCAATGGCTGTCGTGTGTGCAATAGTTGAGGGCTGCCTATGTTGGATGCATAAAGTAGACTGCCTATACATGACAATTTAAAGGTAGTCTTGTGTGTATGCCCTCCATTTTTACTGTGTGTGCAGGTAGATAAAGGTGTCAGTCCCTAGGTGCCTACACTGCCAGTGTGTGTGCTATATGTTCCCTCTTTGCCAAGGCATGGGCATACTGGGAACACCTCCATCTGCCTACAGAGGCTGGCTCAGAGTGTTCATGGTCTGAGTACCTCTGTGCCTGCGGGGCCTTTGGCAATGGTGGTGGGCTGTGAGGGCCTTCACCATTCTGTCCCTGCTGCAGCTGTTTCCACAGGACCATATTGTGTAGCATGGCACACACTATAAAGATGTGGGCACATGTACCTGGAGAGTACTGCAAGGCTCCACCAGATATGTCCAAGCAACAGAACCATGATTTCAGCATCCCAAACACATGCTCTATGATGATTTTGGTTTGTGCGTATGCCTCATTATGGCATTCCTACATGGGTGTGTGTGCATTTCTGATGGGAGTCATCATCCAAGGTTCCAGTGCATAGCCAGCATCCCCCACCAGGTGGCCATTTGGGGATGTCCCCCCTGGAAAATAACCGATACAGCTGTGAGGCATGCCAGATGTGGGAGTTGTGATAGCTTCCAGGGCTGCCAGCACACACATCCATGATAATGCCCTGGGCATTGCACACAACCTGGCAGTTGATGGAGGTGTATTCCTTGCAGTTTATGTAGCGCCTACCCTGCTCACTGGGTGGTGACTTGATGTGTATGTGCGTGCAGTCTATTGCACCCAGTACCTCTGGGTATTTTGCCACATGGTGGAAGAGATGCATATTGCTGGCCAACTCCTCCTGCATTCAGGGGAAGTATATGTGTTCATTGGCATGTGGTAACATGGCATCCAGGAACTGGTGTAGTACCCTGGATGCTGATGCCTGTGAGATCCCCATGATATCCCCAGTTCGTCTTTGAAAGGTACCTGTAGCTAGTATTCTCAGGCTTACACATGCCTTCATATCCACCGGATGGGTTCCCCTCTGTTTGTTCTGGCTCTGAGGTGTGGCCGGCACAGCTCCACAAGTTGCTGTAGGGTTTCCCTGTCCACCCTGTAATGCTCTACTATCTCCAGATCATGTAGCCCCTGGTAGGTTACCCTGGGTCTGAACACTTTCCTCCTCTGATGCCTGAGGCGGTCATGTGCATCATCCTCCATACCACATTCAGTCTCCAACACATGCTGGTGGATCAAAGCTATGGCAGCCCCTAACAAGTACATAATAAAAGTTTCCCAATTGTATACACTACTGGTGTAGAGTGTATGGGAATACACAAATGTGTGTGAGGTGCTTTCTCACTTTATAGTATTGTGCTATGGATGCTGCTGATGTATGTGTCTGTGTATGAGCTATTCCAGCTGCTGCTTGTCTTAATTATGGGTTTTGTAATGAGTACTGCACGTGTGGGGCCTTTACTGTAGAGATCTACTTGCCTGCCTTGATTAATCTGTTGCCCTTTAATTCACTTTTAGACCTGGATCCCATCCCATTATCAGGCATGCATCCACCTGCTGTCTTTCTTGTTTTGTACTTTCCCTACCCAGTCATGGCAAAATGTGCCTTGTAGCTGATATACTGCATATCGGCTTTGTTCTGCTTTGACACTTTGCTGTTTTGTTTGCAGTACAGCCCCTCCCCTTCCCTGTTCTGCAGGTAGCTGCTTGCAGCCTTGTTAGCTGTTGTCAGGTGTTAATTAGTCATTTGTACTGCAATTTCACTGCTGCAGCATTTCCTTATTTCTTTCCTATATCCTTCCTGTTTCAGCTGCAGTGTGCACCGCGCATACCTATTTACCGGGTTTACACATATTTTCATCTCCATTCACATGCATACTTGGTTACCTTGTCTACTCTCAGCTAAGCATAGCTATGGGAAATTCGACACACCCCTATCCTGCAGTTTTGCCTAGCTAGGGACAGACCAGTTTAGCAATGCTCCAATATGCTTACAGCAATGGCAACACACCCCTTTCTGGATGTCATTTTTATCTCAAGGGCAAACCTCGGTGTTATAACGCTACACTGTGAGGTGCATCCTTATACCAGTGGGGAATCTGTGATCCACTATTACTCCTCTCATTTGCATGACATTGCCTACTAATTCCCAGCTACTGTGCATAGCACTGTGACTGCCCCTTAGCAACCCTTGTGCCATGAGTATGGTGTAGCATGCATGTCATTGACTATTATGGGGAAATCATGATATGTGTTTCATTGCGGTTTTATTCTATATTATTATATATTCCTTGCGATCCCCTTTGCGCACCACTCCCCTACGCTTCCACATCATGATAGTGCGACTGCATATATTAAATGTTAATTTTATATTTTGTACATGTTGTTTTTATGCCAATGGCTATATATTTAGCCACTGGCATATATTAACAATATAATACATGTGTTTGGTCATCTGTCATGGCTCCGATTTTATATTTGCAAAGATCGAAACCGTTTTCTACGGTTTACATTTCTGCATGCTTACACTACATCTGCACCACTTCCTGAATCGCTACATACCTTCATTTTCATGCTACACTGCTGCACAAGGGGTAATTAGTATACAAGGCTCGGGAGTTGTGCGAGTGTAGCTTACGCAGTTAGTGCAAGTGGAAACAGCTTGTACCTGAATCGTTCCGGCGGCCATCTTTGGTGTTAGAACGCCGACACTACGCCTACACCTGGCGCAAGCTTCATGAATCCCGGGAAATATCTGAGTAAGGAAAAGTTATAGTTTCATTCAAATAAGGTAGACTAAAAACAAGCAAGAACACAGGGAATTGGCTGCCAACAGTCTTCGCACACAGTTTATTAAACACTGGATGCAAACTAATATTGATTCCACTGCTCAAGTTAATTGATTCCTCTTCTTTGGAGAGCTTTTAGTGTTTATAAATTGAGCTGATAAGTTTTATTGGTGTATTCTGATGAAATCCTGGATATTAGAATGAAAGCACTCAATTCTTTTATAACATTTCTTTCTTATTTTTTGTTGCATTAGTTTTCATCCAGTGTTTAATAAACTGTGTGTGAAAAATGTATAGTTTATGTTCTTGCAAGATACAAAAATTAAGAGAAAGCATATACCAGTTAATTTTGCAAAATGGCCAGCAGGTTATTATGCCTCTTGTTCTGCCATGGCTAAAAATAGTGTGGCTACACCACTCTAAAAATATTAAAAAAGGGTGCCTGAGAAAGACAAGGGTTATCGGTAATTTTGTGTATACAATTACCACAAGGAAGGATAGTATCAGCAAACTATGCAGCCCAAATCAAGATGGCATGATGCCATTATGTAGCATATCTAAATGTATTAAAACTTTGGTTGTCAGTAACTGTATAATCCTTTTTAGTGATGATTTTAATGTAGTGTTGGACCCATTGATGGATAGAATTCTGTCAGGTAAAATCAAGTTACTGATATCTGTAGAGAAGCTACAACAAACCATGCAATATTTCAGTTTAGTTGATATACACATTATCCTCTAAAGAATGCTAATACACATTTAGGTGTGGGTTCGATAGCTAGTCATTTCGATATACAGCTGGTTAGCTGTAAAGACTTTGCTAGAGTATCCAGAGTTTCCAGTCTTCCATTGGGTCTTTTGAACCACATGCAAATGCTACAGTTCGTCCAACAGGCCACTCAATGGCTATGAAGATTTAATCCACACCTCCTGTAAGCAGGTGCCATTTATCAGAGCAATGGGGCACTGAGTAAAGGAATTTTTGGCAGCGTGCCATAACAGTTACATATGTTCAGCCAGAATTTGGTCTAAGAAGCAATGTAAAGGATGGGGGGACTGCTTCTACCCATCAATATCAGATTGAAAGAAATCCTGACAGGAGTCTATAACTAGTAAGGAAAGGCTATATAAGGAATTAAAATGTAAAGATAACCTTCTATATATATAGAAATGTCTTCCTGCAAACAGCAATATGGGCAGTTTCTTTATGAAGACATTGCTACCAAATTAGAGCTATGGTGTCTTTTTCATTGGTTGAGAGGAATAAACATCTACTGAAACTGCTTGGATATAAATGTAAGTAGAGAAAATATGAATTGGCCATTTCAGCTATTAGGAGATTCAGCTGGTACAACCCAGATTTACTCAGCCATTATTAACTGGATGTTTGCAGAAGAACATGCCCAAAACACTCAACTTCACAATAACAATGCTTTGTGAGGATTGCTGTTCCAAAACTATCTAGAGAGGCAGGACAAATTCAGATTCAGGCAAATGAAGCCCTACTAGTAGGCAAGACTCCCAGGCTAGATGGCCTATCAGCAGAGTTTTTTTAAGAATATAAATCAAGAAATAGCTTTATCCTTCTCCCACTTCTATATGAATTCTATCAGTAAGGACTACTTCCCAGAGGACCTAATATACACCAGGATGATAATATTTCCCAAACTATCCAAAACACTCTTGGTCCTTGTGACTACTAGCCTATTTCACTTCTGCAAACAATTCTCAACATTTTTGCTACGGTACTGGCCACTAGGCTTTAAAAAAATTCTGCCACAGCTTATTGGAAATAACTAAGAAGGCTTTATCAAGGGACGAGCAAGCAGTCCTGACCAGGTTCACTTTGGCTAAATAAACAAGCTATATATACTTGCCAGCAGATATAGGTTCATAGGTTCATAGATAGATACTAGGCTATCTGCCCGAAGGCATTTATAAGCCTATCCAGAATGTGTTGGCTTTCGCCACCCCCTTAGAGTAGTTCCCTATGCCTCTGTCCAGCAGATCCACTGAAGTGATCCCCTAGGTAAACTTTCTGTTTCCCGTCCACTCATCAAGGTTTCTTTTGAAGAGTGTTAGCAAGGAGCTGTGCCTAATGTAGATTGGAATATTTTTCCAAAGTATGGGAAGTCTCTGGGATAGGAATCTATCCCTCCAGCATGTCATATTTATTGCTGTGATGAGGTTTATATACCCAGAGCGTGTGGCTCGAGGGGATAAGGTTTTCTTTAGGTTGAGCATGTCCATCAATTCTGGGTTGGACATGGCCTTGTACATCAGGTAGAGATCACTTCTGAGTAAGCGTTATGCAACCAAGTACAGCTAGAGTTTCTTCAGTCGAGCTGCATAGGCCATCTCTTTGAGGCCAGTGATTCTCTTGGTGAGGTACTTCTCTGGTCTTTCCAGCTGTTGCAGGGGTCTTGTAAGGTACATCCCAAATGGGGCATTGTACTCTATGATGGGTCTGATGAGTGATGAGTAGAGGGGCAGAATGACCTCTTTTGATCTGGATGTGAACCCTTTTGTGATTAGGTGGGCCACATAGAAGGATTTTCTAACCACTTTGGCAATGCGATTATCAAAGGTGAGATTACTGTCTAATTGGGTCCCCAGATCCCTTATTACATCTTCCATATTTAGGGAACTAGCCCTATGTGGTAGTTTGTGGGTACTTTGTTTTTTCCAAAGGAGATGACTATGCACTTTTTTGGCATTTAGCTTGAGGCCATGATTTTGACACCAGATATCCGTCTCAGTGAGACCCTTTTGGAGGAAGTCTGTGTCAGTCGGAGAGTCAATTATAGCCCCTAGTTTGCAGTCGTCTGTGAACTTGGTCAGCCATAGTCCTCTTGTGCTTGCCTGTACCTCTGAAAAGTATATGCCAAACAGGAGAGGTCCTAGGACTGAGCCCTGGGGAACGCCACTTGTAACCAGTTTAGAGTTGGACCTAGCTCCTGCAACTCTCACTATGTGGGTTTTGTCTGTGAGCCATTTGACAACCCATCTTGTGATGTAGGGGTTTATGTTCAGGCTGGTGAGCTTGTCTATAATATCAGAATGGTGTTGAAGGCCTTTGCAAGGTCTAGGTAGGCTGCGTGTACCCCCTATCCCTCATCTATAGCCTTGGTAACTATCTCAAAGAAGTCTACCAGGTTTAGGAGGCATGATCTTCCCTTAACAAAGCTGAACTGGGAAGGGTCCAGTGTTTGGAGGTTCCCAATGTCTCTGTTAATGAGTTCTATGATGATGCATTCCATAGCCTTGCAGACCAAGCTAGTCAGGCTTATAGGGTGATAGTTCCCAGGGTCTGTTGTGGCTCCACCTTTGTGGAGCAGAATAACCATTGCTGTGCACCACTCTATGGGTATGTAGCCTGGGGAAAGGCTGAGTTTGAACAGTGTGTTTACGTGAGGGCTTAGTTTGTCTTTGAGCTCATATAGGATGCAGCCTGGGACACCATCCGGTCCCATTGATGCTGTGTTTTGGCTTTGGAGAGGGCTGTTTTAACCTGAGTGTCTGTGATTTCAGGGACTCTACATTCTTCTGGTATAGTTATGGGCCCTTTTGGGGGTGAGAGGAGGTGAAGATTGTGCTTAACCTGTCTGCCAGGATGTTGGTGATATCGGTCAGTTCAGTGTATTTTGTGCCATTCTGCACTAACTCCGAGCAGATCTGAGCATTGCTACTTAGATTCTTGACATAGCTAAAGAATGCCTTGTGGTTATCTTTGGAGTCCTTGGCAATTTTTCTTTCAAAGTTCACCTTGGATGATTTTATGAGGGATCGTAGTTTCTTGCTGATACTGATCAGGGATGTATTCCCTTCTTGGGATTTTACTCTTTTCTGTACTAGTTTCCTCCTTCTATTGTATAGCTTGTTTATGGCAGGAGTCCACCAGACAGGTTTCCTTTTATTGGAGGAGTGTGTCTTGGTTTTGCTTGGGATAGTATGATCCGTGCATTCTTGTAGGTGCCCATAGAATGCATTAGTAAAGGATTCTGCAGCTTGGACAGCATTATCCTTTAGCATGGAGACTTTGAAATTTTCCACCTCGGTCTTAAGTAACATGAAGTTTGCTTTTGAAAAGTTTTTCACAGTGGTTTCTTTGTCTGGGGGTGGGGGAAGAATGTGGATATCCAAAGTGATTTGTTTATGGTCAGATCTAACCAGCGAGGAGTTGACCTCAGGTGTGGAACACCATTCGCCCATGTTGGTGATGACCAGGTCCAATATGTTGTCACCTCTGGTGGGAGTGTTGACCCGTTGAACCAGGGCATTTGAGTTCATAAATTCTAGGAAATGTTGGGCAAGGGAGTTAGTACTTGAGTAGTTCTCCCAGTTAATGTTTGGGTAATTGAAATCACCCAATATTAGGGTTTTTGGTAGGACCTTTATGTTTCCCACTGCTTCCAGAAACGTGGAATGGGGGCCCTGGGACATGGTGAGTGATCTGTATCAAGCTACAATTTCAATTGCAGTTTTGACCGTTGTTAGTTGCACATGGATAATCTCTGAAGCATCGTGCTGTGCCACTAACCTAGAGGTGTGGGTATCCTTGATGAATATGGATACTCCCCCACCTTTTGTATTATGGTTCAGGTTCTGTGGCCAAAATGTATGGTATGAGTTGTAGCCTGGTAGTGCCAGGGTGCTCTCTGGAGCCTTAAACCTGGTTTCTGTTACTGCACATATATTGATTTTCTCCATACTGAGGAGTGCCTCGAGTGCGTGCATTTTAAGGTTTAGACTTCTGGCATTGAGTAGCATTACCTTCAGTTTTTTCTTCATATCTGCAGTGACAAATCTCATATTTTATAGCAAAGCCTTTAATTCTATATTCTGGGAATTTATCTGGCAAGTTATGAAGGTATTGGGATTCATTGGAGTAAATTTTGCATTTTGAGCCCACAGGTCACATTTTTACTAACCAAATTTTGTCAGACAAAATTCTGCTTCAATGCTGGACTAGAAAAGGATGCCTTCTTTACCTTTTACTATTAGTCATGGCAGTGTTTTTTCTACACTTGCTTCTGCAGGATAAATATGAACACTGCAGGATCAGTCTGAAATGATTACTTCTTCTTTAATTATATGGTTTGCATATGACAACACACTCTGGATAATGAAACCACACCTACATCTAGGACCCATAATGTTACTTCTATAGCAAACTGCAAAATATACAGGGCTCCACATCACTGAAACCAAATAATCACATTTCCTACTGAGCTCTTGACACACAAGGTTTTATTGCAGGATTCTAATATACAGCTTATAATTATCATGGAAATTGAGTATCTGAGAATATGGATGACCCTTGCACTGCAGAATATCATAGAAATGAATGTTGCCTAAACCATCAGCAGAATCAGGAAGCAGCTAATGCAAAAGGATTTACAGTCACTGCTGTTTTTTAAGCAAAATGCAGGTATTTAAAATGTATGTCCTCCTTGTTTATCCTCTGGCATTTATGCAAAGCAATGTACTAAAATTTAATTCAGAAATGCAATCCAATAAATGGGAAATTGTTACGGCAAGGAAAGCACCCAAGAATTAATCATAAGCAACTAGAAATCTCCAAAAAAGAGACAGAGTGTGTTTGGACTTCCAGACCTCAGATCCCATCAGATTCCAGTGATTGGTTGATATTTTTTATAAGGGGTTGACCCAATCCTGTCCTAATTTTGCTGCCATTTGTGTTAATTCTATATAATACCATCATGTTACACAGTAGACAGCATCTGTCTCAAAATTTGGGACCCAAGGGGCACTCGAGCACTGGTTAGCAATGAGATCCTGAGAGAAAAAGAGCTCAAAATTTGGTATTTTTCATTTTACACCTGACCAGAAAAATACATTGATTATCATTGACAGTTAATTGTATGTAGTGGTGGCCTGATTGGGTAAGGGCTGCCAATTACGTATGTGAATGATTTGTGCTTTTTGGATTTGAAATCCTCATGGAGCTAAAAAAAAAAAATTATCGTGAGTTAACTTTCAGTGGTAGCAAGGTCTCCCTTCCAGTTGAACACTTTTAAGTCTGTACTCTAGCTTCCAATGAGAGTTGGCCTGAGCCTTTTATAAAAGTAAAATTATCGCCTCCCAGTTGGTTCAATCCTCTAGAACTATAAGCATTTCTAGAAAACTGTAAATGGCAAACTGTTCAGCACAAAGTAATCTTTATAACTGTTGTTTTCATTAAATTCCAGGTATTATACAGGATTTTATAAACTACAATAAACATAGCAAATATTAATGTTTGTAATGTATAAACTGCTTAATATTAATGTTTGTAATGTTGTATAAACTGCTTATGATCTCAGTAACCATTTAAGCACCACCTATACTGCCTGTAATAGTTTATTCATACAGCTGTGAGCTTTCATATGAGGCTATATGTGTCACTTGATTGTTGAGATATTTAGTGAAATATGAATAGTATTATAATATAAATAAATTGTATATAAGATTCAATATTTCTTTAGCTTCACTAGACAGATGTCAAATATCAACACAATTTTGTCTACAATCATATAAGCTTTAAGATGAAATCTTTTAATACCATGTATGTGGTATAGTTTTGGAAATATTAATTTAATATGAGCAAGCAATATTTGATGCCTGGAGGAGTCAGTAGGATGCAACTGCAAAAACCTCTGGAGGCATCACTAGGCTATAATCAGTTAAGGCCACAATAGAACCCCTGGGGTGAACCAACACACAAGATGCATGGCTATTCTCCAACTTGGTAGCATTGGCAAATGCATATTCTAAACAAAATTAAAATGGAGATAAACTTAGAAAATAGTCTAACACAGTTACAAGTCCAACTACATTTATTGTACTGGAAATTAGAAATGTGTCAGCTATCGGTTGCATGACATCTCCCCTTTAACATGGAAATGACATCTTATCCATAAATATGATAATAGGCAAGTGGAACTATCTGGTGATTCACATGTGCTGGCAGACCACCCCAATCCAGCTTGTAAGGATAGGGAACATATCCACCTCAACATGTTGAAACTGCCTCTATACAGATGCTGATTATTTCCATCTTTTATGGAGATGTCCGAATATACATCCCTTGAGGCATGCCCTAGTGCAAGGTATAAATACAATTATTTCATATACCTTAATGGAAATAAATAATGTTGCATTTTGATTGTTGGGTATAAGGTTGCAAAAGGTCAACTTACCAGACTCTATATCACCTCAGGTCTCCCAGAAAAGAGGCCACTAGCCTAGTGGGACTAATCCATTCAACAGATGATAAATAAAGAAGTAAGTAAGTAAATAAATAAATAAACTATGCTTGGATTCATAATGCCATCCTTACTATGGTGGCAGTTAGTTTCAGTCACTGAAAACAGATTCCATCAAATTGAAGAAAGACTTTGCATAGACTGGCATTTCATTTGAAGAAATTGACTTCCACTAAACATGACAATATGTGGTGGAACACATCTTGGCCTAGATTATTGTATTTGTTAGATGGACACATAACATTTACAAAAAAAGGACTATAGCATTTTTTCTTATACATCAAAGAGAAACTATGTTGTTCTTTTTGTTCTAAATGTGGTTTAGCTGCTTATGCTGACATTTCTTTATTGTTCTATACTATGGAGATGACAACCAACACTGATAGTCTAAAAATGACTGAATATTTTATTATTGAAATTTAGCACTGGGTAGGAGTCATTAATGAAAAACATATTTTCCCTGTTATGTGGTCTAAGAGCCCAAGAGTTTATTAAAATAAGAAATAACTGTGTTATATGTGTTGTGGGGTACTGGGATACAATGCCCCTCATATACTGCACAGGAAACTTAGTTTGTTAAACAATACACATTGGTGAACCATTGACTGAATTATTAGCTATGTTAACTGTTTTAAAACATGCCATTCAGCTAGCTTTCTGAGAAATCAGTCTATGATTAGAAATTGCTAATACCATAATTAACATTATTGATACAAAATATAATACTATCTGATAATCCTGTTCACTATCTGTGTCTTCTGTAGAGCATATTGATCTCATGGCTAAACTCTTGGTTGCAGAAATCAATGAAATAGAATCCTTTTGGGGAATTCTTAACTACCCAGCCATTGAATGGTAAATTACTCAACATCAAATATGCCCAAATCTTAACTGGCTTTGTTAATAAAAAACACTTGGAACAAATAGATTTGGATCCAGCTAAGGACAGTATCATCTTAGATATCATGTTTCCCACATCTAGTTCTTTCCTCTGTAAATAACATAGATCAGCAAAAAAATTATCTTCAACCCATCAGTTAAATTTAATTGGCTGTTTAGTCCTGTTGTTTAGCTCCATGCCTGTGATCCCCTGACCTCCTGCTATTTCTCCTAAGCTCATATATTCACTCATAATGGGTATCTCTAGCATGAAGGTAAGAGACAACTGGAAGGACCATCATTCAAGCAGTCATGACGGTAGTTTGTACATTCTTGTAATATCCAATTGGACAGAAGCTTGAACATAAAATAATGTTGCAACATGAATAATTTGATTTGAGGGATCCCAGAGGTCTGAACACATGAACAACATTATTATGGATGAAGTGTTATGGGAGGGGGGACTGCCCAACAAAAAACATGGTAAAGGGTATACAGGCAGTCCTCGGGTTAAAGACGAGATCTGTTTTTTAGTCTGTCCTTAAGTCAAATGTGTATGTAAGTTGAAACACATACATATGGTTCTTATTAAATGTCATTTAGTCAAATGCTTGCCTCAGTCTAGTATTTATTTTACTTTTCTTTGCATATAAAACACTTTAAAAACACTTCCAAACAAAAACAAAATCTTACATATAATACTGTATACTGTAGCTATGCTTCCTTACTTCCAGTCAACAAAGCTGGTTTAAGACATCTTGTTATTAAATGCAATGTTTATGAGGACTTTTTCACTCAATACATACCTCTCAACTGTACAGGTTTTCGCAGAATGTCCTGATTTTTGCCTCATATTTTGGTCTATTTTTCATAAAATTGTGGTTGTTTAGCAAACGTAGTGGCAAATCATTGACTGAAGTTAGAAAATAATGACAGACATTTGAGTTTCAGAATTCATACCCTTCAGAAAATTCATGCTAATCCAAAACCTGTTATTTAATCAATTTTCTCAGTTTGTAAGAACAATATTTATTAAAATTGTCCTTATTTTGGGCATTTGTCCCACTTTTATTTATGGCTTTGTCCAAATTTCTTGCTCTAAGAGATTTATGGATATGACACACACACACACACACACACACACACACACACACACACACACACACACACACACACACACACACACACACACACACACACACACACACACACACACACACACACACACACACACACACACACACACACTCTTAAGAGGAATCTTGACCAATGGATGGGAGATCGCAGATATACCCCAGGGATTACTTCAGTGTCACTGCTTGACAGAGGCACAGAAAAATGATAGGCATAGTTTTTATTCACACACACACACACACATAACTATGGGCTACACACACACCTTGGGCAGATAGCCTAGTATGAACCTATGAACCTATGAACCCTACTTTAGCTATTCCATAACTAACCCCCTCCCCTTATGCAACCACCCACCTCTTAACTGCTGCCAGGGGATCGCTCCCTCACTCTCACTCTTCACTCTCTCTCTCACATACACACAGTCTCTTTCTCATTCATACCTGCATTCACTCACACATTGCTCTAACTCTTCCGATCTCTCATACACACAGTCACTTCCTCATTTATACCTGCATTCACTAACACATCGCTGTCACTTTCCCACTCTCTCTGCCACACACACACACACACACACACACACACACACACACACACACACACACACACACACACACACACACACACACACACACACACACACACACACACACACACACACACACACACACACACACACACACACACACACACACACACACACACACACACACACACACACACACACACACACACACACACACACACACACACACACACACACACACACACACACACACACACACACACACACACACACAGACACACACACACACGCGCGCACACACACACACACACACACACACACACACACACACACACACACATTTAGGCATCTTTAGCACTTGTTTTTTTTACCTTGTTTCCGACATTGCAGTAACTCATTCATATCTATGGGATGTCCTCATGTCACATGTCCGTAACCCGGAGACTGCCTGTAGTAGAAATTGCTTGTGTGTGAACAGTATAAAAATACATTTGGAATTAAATACATATATATATATATATATATATATATATATATATATATATATATATATATATATAGAGAGAGAGAGATGGCATTTCTTTGGATTTATACTTAACTCAAGACTGTTGAATAGTGGCCACTCAGCTGATTTAGATATAAAATATTTTGCATAATAAGGTTTGTGCACATTTATTTTATTCTGCATTTAATTCTAGATGACATAATTCAATAATTATCATGTTGCATTTTACAAGATGTAGTACAGACTGATTACTTAAGCAATAATCCATGACTGGGTGTGGGTATTCCAGGATTTACCCATAACTGTAGTGGTTAGATAATGAGTGTGAAGCCTGCGTGATCAAAGTCGACTGTTGGTAAATCCTGTGTTTCCCTGCTATTATACAATGAAATTATTTAAGAAAGAAATTGCTTACCTTTCTTAAATAATTTCATTGTATAATGGTAATTTAACATCCACGTCCTCTTCTCCACAGTGATGTACTGCATGTGCGAAAGACAAAGGTACTTCAGTACAGTGTACAACTATGGATAGTTGAGAGAAAGGATTACCATTATTACAATTACTCATATTGTCAGTAACCATGATTCTCAACTATTTACAGTTTTGCAGAACTTTCCTGTTTTTCTGATATTTAACACTGCAGCCATTAAAATGTATTTTGAGTGGCTTTAAGGAGCTTATTCGGCTAGAAAACCTAACTCTCAAGTAAACTTAAGTGGACGGACTTCTTTCTGCTGGGATATGCTCAATTTACAATGGGCACTTTGAATGAGAGTCCAAGCAGTGTGCATGTTTTTGAATTTAAAGGATTCTTCATTGTATAATTAACTTTAACTTTATGTTAAGGTTTAACTTACTCTAATAAAGGGCATCATACAGCAAAGCCAGATTTTAATAAAATAAATGGAGAAATGCTAAGCCTGTTAACAAATAAGATATCTTTTTTTGGCCCATTACATTTCCAGCACAGCCTGTCTAGGTTATGGTTTCATGCTTCATAAAGTGAAGAAAGTTTTGTCTCAAAAGAAATTTTCTGTTATAAATAAGATAAAATGAAGTCTGAAACTAATTCTCAACTTGAAAGAGATGGACAGTTTCAAAAACAAACAAGTGAGAAGAAAGTGTTTTTAATATATTATTCTGAAAAAGAAAGGATACTTTTTGTAAACTGAGGAATTGTAGAGATATATTGAATGTTTTGTGCAAAATAGGGTTGTTTCTAGTCAGAATAATATCCAAGTAATACAGAAGGTAAAAATATATCATATTACATAAGTGAGTTTTGCAGTAGTGAAACATGTAGAGTGTGGTGTTTACATTATGACTGCTAATGTGACACTGCTGGTGATTCCCTGCTAATTTTTTCCACAAACGAACATACTCATTTGTTGATCTGCTTTTAAAACGTGGTGATTTTAAGCTGACCACCACTAGTGTAAACTTAACTTAATAAGCTCCCCCTTTTTACACTGATGTTGATATCTCATAGGTTCATAGGTATGTACTGGGCTATCGGCCCTAGGGCCTATATAAATCTAGCCAAAAGGTACCCTGGATTTTACCACCCAAGAAAATTATTTTCCTATGCCCCTGTTCAGCAGAGCCACGAAGTGATCCCCAGGGTGAATTTCCTATCTCCCATCCAATCATCAAGATTTTTCTTGAAGAGTGCTAATGAGGGGCTTTGTTTGATATAGATAGGTAGTTTGTTCCAGAGTATGGGAAGTGTCTGGGACAGGAATCTATTCCTCCAGTGTGTTCTGTTTATTGTGGTGACAAGGTTTAGGTCCCTAGAGCATGAAGCCAAGAGGGATTGGGATTTCTTTAAGTGGAGCATGTCCAACAGCTCTGGGTTTGACATAGCTTTGTATGTTAGGCAGAGATCGCCTCTGAGTAGGCAATATGCGACAGAGTAAAGCTGGAGTTTTTTGAGACAGTCTGTGTAGGGCATCTGTTTGAGGCTGGTAATCCTCTTTGTGAGATATTTCTGCGGCCTTTCCAGTTGTTGTAGATGTCTTGTAAGATACATACCAAAAGGGGCATTGTACTCTATAATGGGTCTAATGAGTGATGAGTAGAGGGGAACAATGACCTCTTTTTTCCTGGATGAGAAACCTTTTGTGATGCGGTGTGCCACATCGAAGGATTTCCTGACTACTGTGGCGATGTGATTATCAAAAAAGAGTCTACTGTCCACTTGTGTCCCAAGGTCTCTTATCACACTTTCGGTGTTAACTAGACTACCGCCTATGTGGTAGTTCATGGGTACAGAGTTTTTACCAAAAGGGATGGCAATGCACTTTTTGGCATTGAGCTTGAGGCCATGGCTTTGACACCAGGCATCTGTCTCAGTAAGGCCCTTTTGTAGGATGTCCACATCATTAGGAGTTTTGATTATGGCTCCTAGTTTGCAGTCATCTGTGAACTTTGTTAGCCAAAGACCTTTTCTGTTAGCCTGTACTTCAGAGAAGTAGATACCAAACAGGAGAAGACCCAGGACTGAACCCTGTGGTACTGCACTTGTCACTGGTATGAAGTTGGATTTGGAGTCTGCTACTTTCACAGTGTGGGTTCTGTCAGTGAGCCAGTTGGCTACCCATCTTGTGAAATAGGGATTTATACCTAGTTTAGTGAGTTTATCTATAATTCCAGAGTGGGAGATGGTGTTGAAAGCCTTGGTGAGATCTAGATAGGCTGTGTGAACCACCTTACCCTCATCTACAGCTTTGCGGACCATTTCAAAGAAGTTTGTCAGGTTTAGGAGACATAATCTGCCTTTTAAAACATGAACTGGGTTGGGTCCGGAGTTTGGAGATTACCAATGTCATTGTTTATAAGTCCCATGATGATACGTTCCATAGCCATGCAGACCAGGCTTGTCAGGCTAATGGGGCGGTAGTTCTCAGGGTCCGTGGTGGCTCCCCCTTTGTGGAGTGGGATAACTGTCACTGTGCGCCATTCAGTGGGCACAAAGCCTGAAGTGAGGCTATGATTGAACATGGTACTTAGGTGGGGTGCCAGTTCATTCTGTAGTTCATGTAGAACGCAGCCTGGGATGTTGTCAGGTCCCATGGATGCTGTGTTCTTGGCTTTGGAGAGTGTGTTTTTTACATGTGCAGCCATGATTACAGGAACTTTGCATTCTTCCGGTATAGAGATGGGCCCTTTTGGGGATGAGAGGGGGTTAAATTTAGCACTAAACCTATCTGCCAGGATGTTGGCAATATCAGTTGGTACTATATACTTTATGCCATTGTGCTGTTTTTCCTTGTGCTTCTACTAAAAAAGTGCATTTTGCCTCATAATTGTCTGTTCTACTGATTTACTTGTACTGAATTTATTATCCAGCTAGCTGTTGGCTAAAGTACTGTATTTTTATACACTTGCAAGCACTTGTTTTTACATCAAGAGGTCAGTGGATTTTCCAATCTAATGCACTGGGAGGTAGCCAGGTCTGTTTAGGTTGGAGAAACACTTGCGATTTCTGCACATAGTTCTATTGGCTGGACGTCTTATTAATCAGCTTATCTTGTTTTTGGCGCTGTTATAAATTCTGTGCAATTGAGTGGCTCTTGACTCATTTATACAAAGCAAAATACTTTTATTGAATAATCGCACTTTTAGTACACTGCTGCATCCATATCTTTACATTTGTTTGTGGTAGCATTTCACTCTGGACGCTTCTTTACTGTGCTTTTACAATAGGAGGACTGGGGTTATTCATCTAGTGGCAGTGGGCATTTACCTGGTCTGTCTGAGCTGGGAAGCAGACAAAAGGGCTCTAACTATTTTTGTTTGTCTGCACTTCTTTTATATACTGTGACAGTACTTTAGCAGTTTTGAAAAAAAAAGACTTTACATCTGATGCTGCTTTAAATGATTAATTGCACTGTATTGCATCGTATCTGTTAGTTGTAAGACTGTTTAGTGGCATAGCAAGAGCTTGTGTCACCGGGGCTGTCTTTGAGTTTTCCACCCCTCCCCCTCACAAAATCATGGCCAAATGGGGGCCCCCCATACACAGCCCTCTCCCTCGCTGCCATTCCAGTGTCCCATTACTTGACTACTTCTCCCCATTTACCATAAACATGCTAATATGCATACTGCTTTATTCTTTACTTCTACAATGTTTATTTCGATTTCATTTAATACTTTTATTTTAAGTTTTATAGCACAAACACTGATAGACATCTGCTAAACAAAGCAATACAGTCTCACAATGAAAACAGACATAGCATTATAACGTCTCTGCCCTTGAAACTCACATTCATTGCAACAGTATTGAAACCCACATTCAAAGAAAATGCATCTGGCCAGTGGTGGATAAAGTCTTCCTTTGACCTGTTTCCAATCATAAGCCCATTGGACACATATTTAGGACCATACAAACATACATGTGTTCTTTGATTCACCTTCCTGATTGCATTAGATTATATTCTTGTATAATACAGCACACTTTTTAGAGCGTGTTTTAAATTTATTGTTTTGAATATTTTTCCATTAAGCAATGAAACAAAATGTATGAACCAATAAGGACAAAACTGCCCAATTCAGAACATTTCCATCATAAAATTCTACTCAAACTTCTGTCATTACAATCCAATATCATTAGATATACACAATCTGCAGAAGAAAAAGTCATCTAAATAATTCCACAATAAAGAGATCTGTAACTAATGAAAAGGTTGCTGCTAGCAAACAACTTTATTCTTCATTGTTTCATCTACAAATAAAGTGCCTGTTGTCCTTGAAGAATAAATTGCCAATGTTACATAAAAAATAATAAGCTAGTAATAATGCAATAGGGAATGGATGGCAAACTGATAACAGGTTCATAGTTACTAGGTATCTCCTCCAAAGGAGGACATTCTCAGGACTGCAGCATCCACCCCTTTAAAGTACAATACAGTAGAGTATCAGCAATCCATCAACATACTGTGGGAGTAGATCCCACAGCAGTCTGCATCAAAAGCAAATATACTACCTGTTGTCCTACTAACAATGCAAACAGACTTGGCATAAGCAGCACTAAACTTCTCTTCCCCTGAAGCTCTCAGCTCCTTGTAAAATCCACTTGACACTCAACTATATCTCTCAACTTTGCAGCACAAGAAATCTGGAAGAAGCCACGAGTTATTAGGGGATACAAAGGCCCCACACTGGGAACATTGAAAGTATAATCTTAAAAAGTTGCTAGAATAAAATGTTTTGTGTTGCCACACTTTTCCTTAAAAGATAGGAAGACTGAAACTTAAATTGCTGTCATTATTTAGTGAATTCAGTTCTCACTGATTTGCCAGAAAACCACAAATTTTAAGAGGAACAGGCCAAAAGTATGAGCCAAACATTCCAGACATTCTGTGAAAATCTTGACAGTTAAGAGCTATAGAACTCCTTGAATTGCAAGTAGTGGTACAGGCAGAGAATTCAAGCTCTTGTTTCTTGTACTTAAGGTACAGGGTTTGAGCCTGAGTAACACTAACCACCACATATACCTGTCTGGGATATTTTACACAGACGCACACAGACACACACACACACACACACACACACACACACACACACACACACACACACACTCACTCTCTCTAAATAAGAACACGACACATAAACCCACACACTCTCTAAATAAGAACATGCCACATAAACCCACACACACACTCTCTAAATAAGAACACGACACATAAACCCCCATACACACAAAATAGAGCATGACATATAAACCTACATATGCAAACCACTTTCACATATAACAATGCAAAACGCAACCACAACATATAATAACACACACACCAATGTCTCAACAAATAAGCCCATAAGGTGTAACACCACAAAACCTAATGTATTAATCATAGGTGACTCCATTGTGAGACACATGGATGTTCTTCTCATCAGGCTGGATAAGGAGCAGGTTAAAGTTAGCTGTCTTTCAGATGCCAGGATCCGTCAAGTCACTCAACCACAAGTACTGTTATGACTCTGTCATAGACCATATGGGATTGAATGACTTGAGACATACCTCACTGGGCTATATGGAGAGAGACATGACTGACCTCTCAGATTATGTGTGTCACAGGCAGTAAGCCTAGCCTTAAGCAGCATTCAACTTTCGCTAAAGATGATACCACAATACAAACAAAAAATAATTGACTTTAACAGTCAGCTTAGCTTCTGGTGTCAGTCCAAGGGGATCCTGTATCTGTTAGCCCAGGAAGACATGGTCAACAGACTGCACTGCTTTGTCAGAGATGGCCTGCACCTGTCTCCTGTTAGGAATTTGGATACTGGCAAAGGCATTAACCACCTCTAATGTGCCTTTTTAGGCAGTGTCAAAACAACCAACCTCCCAACATAACAAAATCCTCTCTAGATAAACTCATGGTACTGTTGCTTAATGCTAGGAGCCTAAAAAAGAAACTGCTCTCCCTGGAAGCACTCCTTACTTTAGAAGTTGTTGATGTCTGTGCAGTCACCGAGACATGGTACAAAGGCACAGAAAGCACTGTGGCCATGCAGGGCTGAAATGCCTTCTATGCATTCAGACCACAAACTGGAAAGAACCAAAGGAGGAGGTGTATCCATCTTCAATATGGATAAATACACCTCTAGACTGTCAAACAGTATGACTCTCTTGAGCTATTCCATATTCAGTTAACTCTCTTGAGCTATTCCATGTCCAATTAATTATTGGCAAAGTCCCCTACCACATCATAGCTAGCTACAGGTCCCCCACCATGAAACAAGAAAAGCATATGGCATACCTAAACTTACAGGAGTCACTTGCTATATAGCCCAACACCTTACTCAATGGTGAGTTTAATTATCCTATCATCAGTTGGGATTGGGAAACATGCACAACAACAAACAGGCTGACTCAGAGCTTCTTGGACTTTGCTAATGCAAAAGCTCTAGAACAGCTATTCAGCACACTCACAAGAGGCTCAGTTGTCCCAGACATAGTACTCACTAACATGGGACAGCATTAGACCCCCACTGTGTGATGTTCTCCCTGGGAAGATCGGACCATAAATCAGTCTCGTTTGATTTAATTATAAGACCAGATACCCATCAAGCTTAAAAACGCTTACGAATTTTTCAAAGGCAAATTACTTTCTACTAAGTGATGGCTTAAAAAGTTTCAAAGCCCTCTCGAATGCAGATAGCATGGACTCATATGCAGAGGTATACACCAATGCCCTGTATAACCAGTTAAGCAGTTGTATAGAATCGACTGTACCTGACCAGATTAAAAACAGGTCTTGCCAAATAAACAATCCACCCTGATGGATCCCTAGTATTAACATGCTATACAATAAAAGGAAGAAATGAATGTCCAAGAACAAGAGACAACTGGCTCAGCAGAGGAAGAAATCCCTTTCTAGCTTAAACAAATGTTTTAAAAATTAAATTTCTTAAAATGTAGATTAAGATGGACTTTTATTTTTACATAAAATAGTTTTAGTGTGCACATGGATGCATATGAATACTCTTATAGGTAAAAATGCAGTTAATCTTTTCACTTTAAACATGATCATTAAGAAATGGCTGTACCAGAGCTTGTTTAGTACTGTTTACTAAATTGTCTGATCCAAATGTAGAAGTATTATTAGTTTTGGAGAGCACCTTTAGTACATGTTCTTTAGTGATGGTGGGGGATCTGAGAGATTCAGGATATATGGGCTTTGCATAGTCATCTCGGGTAAAATTTACACAGAATTTGTTTGCTAGTATATAGGCAATGTCTACTGGAACAGAGTTGGTGGTATCATTATGAATATGTTCAGAACACTTTTGGGTGTGGTTCCTTCTTTCCTAATACAGATGAAGAAGTATTTGTAATGATTCTTAGATTCAGGGGTTAACCTAATTTCATAGTCTGTTTTACTATATCTAATAATATTTTTCACATTTTTAGTCAATGTTCTGATTTTATCCTTGATATAAGGGTTTTTTGATCTGATGTATACATTAAGGATTTTTTTCTTTTATTGTAGAGTTTTTTCTGTTGCTGGCCACCAGGGTAGTTTGTTTCCACATGTTCCATCATACTTAGATTTGGTTGGGACTGTCAGCTCTATGTATTTATGCAATTGTACACATAATTCTTTTGTGATATTTATGGGCATAGAATTCCTTTGTGAAGTTTTGCAGTGCTGTACAGTGGTAGATTTTAAGATGTCACTGATGAATTTAGTGATTTTATTGTGTTTGCTCCAGCTTAAGAATTTTTTTTTTGATATTGTAAAAATAGATGATTACTATAACAGACTGTATTAACAAGGACTGTTTGCAGTATCCAGCTAGGCTTGCTTTGTTAGACAAGGATCAGTGCAACATTACACATTTTTGGTTGTTAGTCTGTGCATTTCTCACATTTTATATTGGGATCTATAACTTCTCTTAGTAATTTAATTGTTATTTAGATGACTTATTTAACAAACTGATACCGGGCAGTGAGTCTTGTTTATGAGGGAAAAAAACATATAACAGCAGTATTGGTTTATTTCTTTTTTTCAGAAAGGTTCATAATATCTGGGAGTTTATCAACCACTGTTAGTGGAGGATTCTTAAATCCTTTTCTGGAGGTGGATAAGAATGCTCACAAAACAGATAATAGTGGAAACATCTGCATGTTGAATGATATTAGCATTATGATTTGCATAGCATTAATGAATATTTTAAATTGTACAGGTCCAAGGATAGAACTTGCTTCTGTGAGTGGTTCAAAAGAGGACTATGTGTATACCCATCTGACAAACTGACATCTGTTTATGACTACTTTGGATAGCATTTGTAGTAATAGCTGTGTGATGCAGTGTCAAAAGCTTTTGATAGAGAAAAGCAGTGAGGTGACCTTAATTTTGTTAACAGTTTATGGTCTTTCAAAAGCTTAGAAGGGCAGTTTCTTCCCTATACTATTTCCCAGACAGAAGTTTTGTTGTATTTGGGATATTAAGGGTAGTGTTCGTAGTACAGGAGTTTGCAGCTACATAGCGGTTATCCACAAGGAGTTCTGCTATGTGTGTATATACAAAGAAGCTAAGTGCAGGTTATTCACACTTAATAAGGAAAAGCGAAGGCATTTTGAAAAACACACCTACTGATAGCAGAAATGTAAAGTGCCTAAAGATAAACATTTAGTACATATGAAGTACTACATGAAAGCTGTAGGATTCATATTACTTCACATGTAGTTGGATATTGCGGACAGACACTGCTACACAATCGTACTCGAAAGACTTAAGGCAAGTGGCAGACTGTGCAGCTTTTATTATTAATATTTTTAAATGCAATAAAACACAGCCTAGGATGCGCTTTTGTTCTAATAATGAACTTCATCAGAAACTAATACACAGTTACTTCCTGCAGTTTAAATACCATTTAAAAAACACGCCAAACATGAACCTAATAATCTTAAAGCGATATACACACATCAACCACTAAAACCATATATGTACACCTGCTAAAACCACTACATAATAGTTAAGGTATGTATAAAAATGGATTCACTTCAGAATCTCGAAATTCCGAAACATCGAATTTCATATGATCGAGACCATATGATCGATGTTTCGGAATATCAAAATTCCGAAACAAATCAAAAAAAAAAAACAACAACAATTTAAATGTTTCTGCAGGGTGGCAGCACCCCCCACACCCCCACTTCTTAAATATTCCAACTTCGTGATCGCACTACAGCAAGGAAAAGGGAAATCTCCCATTCCACCCTGTATGCAGATCTCAGTTCACAATGTCAGGATTCCGAAAATTCAATCATATGGTCTTGCACATATGAAATTCGATCTTTCAGGATTTCGGCATTGCAAAGTGTTCCCATAAAAACATATATATGAACAACTATACACAAAAAATCTGTAAGTAAAAATCTGTAAGTAAAAAATAAAGGGGTTTAACATCTTTTATATAGGGGTATCCTTATTTGGATACCTTTGTTTTTTCATTAATGAATGGTGAGGTGGCGATAGGATAGACTGAAAAGGGGGAGACACAACAAAGAAGGAGACAGAAAGGAACTCATCAAGATAATTCTGATAGAGGAGGTGGGAGAGGACGGACACTATGTTTTTGGAGGGAAATAGACTCCCACATTTTTGTGGTTGGAAAACAGGTGAGATGGTATAGGAAAAAGGGTAAGGGAGGAAGTGCCTGGAGGAGTCCCAGTCCATGGAGACTCAAATGCTTTTACTGTTAATGGTGCAGTGGATGACCCTAATGTTGAGGAGTAGGGATCGATGGTGGTGTGGTGGTCAGTACCAACTGGGACAGGGTATTTTAAACTTGCAGAAGAGAGGCTTCAAATGGCTGAATCTGTCTGTCTGTCCATGACCTGCACCAGCACATCCTCAACCAATTTCTGAACCCTCTGTTCACTGAGGCCTGCCAGGTTACCATGTGCTGGGGTGCCTACAGCAGGGGTGCCACTGTCCTCACCCTTTGAGGACGTCTCTGGTTGGACAGAAGGTGAGCACTCCCTAACCTGAGAGGTACATGCCTGGACCACTCCAGAGTATTTTGGATCTGTAAAAAATAAACACAAATGTGAGAAAAAGAACTACATATTCCTATGTGTGTGATCTACTTTTATTAAGTATTGAGCGCTTTGAGGTGAGAAGGTCTGCCATTTGATGTTAGATGGGGAAAGATTATCATTTATTCATGCATTAGAACAGCCTTTTTTAATATTTTCATTTTTGTGGGGGGTTACAGAAATACATATTCCTATGTGTGCAAATGGTAGTTTTTATTATGTGCTGAGTATTTTGAGATGAGCAGGTGTGCTAGTTGGTGTTAGATGGGCAGAGACTGTGTTATCTGAAGCATTCACTGCCTGCTACTGAAAAATAAGTATCATTTTTACTTGATCTGCACTTCCTGCATTGTATTTTACTGTCTATCGCTATTTTTGAACTGTATTTTATTGTATTTTTGCTGTTCCAAGCATTTTAGCCTAGCATAGACTTGGTTCAGATTTGTTGAACTCAGTCTGTTTTTACAGTTTCTAAGCAGTAATTCAGCTTTCCTTCACAAAATAGGGCCTACCCCTACACCCTAGTGAAAGGAGAGTGTAGCTAAGGACCTATTAAAGTGGTAATTGTTGGTCCAGGGCTCAGTCTAATGTGCTACTATTGGTTAGAGTGTTTGAAATTTGTCTAATTTTGTTGATACTTGTTGCCTGCATTAGTGTGGGTTTGGTGTGGCATGCACCACCCACATAACTGTGCACTACTGTACAGTGGAGTATACCACTGGTGGTTATAGACACAAACTTTTAGATAATTTTCCCTTAGTCAAGTGCTTATGCTACATTGATGGCTTCTCACCGTTGTGCTTCACTGCACAGTTAGATACTCAGTTGAGCCTCTGAGGTTTCTCCACAAGTCTTACCCATTAAGCCCCTCACAGTTTAGAATGTTTTCTTGTCCCTTAGCCATATCTGGTCCATCTAGTCTCCTCCCTGTTACTGACTGTAATACTTCATGTAACATCTTGAACAGACAATTTCCCACCATTTCTCCATTCAACCTGATCGACATGGGCATCCTAAGACAATGTACCAATTGTCTCATGTACACTGACAACCCACTTCTCCTAATTCAGACAAATTCAATATGTGACAGCTGCATCTATATTAAAAATCTAGAATCTAGTGTCTCTTGCTCACAAATCAGTATATCCAGTACTAATCAGGCTGTCTGCTCTCACAGATCACCTTCTGCACCATCCATGCGTACAACATCAAAACCTACATATGCAGAGTTTCTTTCTAGAATCCTATCTAAAGATCAGAGACCTCCCAAACATAAAGACTTAATACATTCTTAGCAAATTACAGTACACATACAAATGTGAACCAGTGTCTCACCAAACATGCCTCTAAGGCAAAACACAAAATCAAATGTTTTAGTCTTAGATGACTCCATTGTGAGACACACAAATGACCCACTCACTAAGATGGATAAGGAAAAGGTCATGGTTAGCTGTCTGTCAGGTGCCAGGATCTGTCACTTCACACATGCACTCAAGTCTCTCAACAACAGGCACTGTTATGCCTCTGTCATAGTCCATGTTGGTGTGAATGACTTGAAACGTACCTCAATTGACTATATGAAGAGAGACATGACTGAGCTGTCTGATTATGTGTCCCAGTCTGGTATGTCTTAAGCCTTAAGCAGCATTCTACCTTCATCTAGGATGATGCCTCAATAGAGACAAAAATGGTTGACTTCAATAATTGACTTAGTTTCTAGTCTCAATGCAGTGATGGAGAACCTTGTGTGCCAGGAGCTTTTGGCACACCAAACCCAAGTTAATTCAGAGCACTTCACGTGAGCAATGAATGCAAAAGCAGTGTCTTTGGTAACTTGGGTGTTGGTGATCACTGACATGTCACCCAAAATGTTGTGACGTGTGTCATCTTTGACAAGTGTGTCATAGCTTTGCCATCACTATAAGGGAACCCTGTCAGCCTGGGATGATATGGTTGATCGACCATGATGCTTTGCCAGAGATGGTCTCCACCTGTCACATCTGGGCTTTTGGCTACTGACTAAGGCTCTTGCCTCCTCCATAGCACCTTTTTTAGGCAATGCCACAAAAACAGAATTCACAACGTAAAAATATCCTCAAAAAACAACCTTAAGGTTATGCTGCTAATTGCAAGGAGTCTAAATCTGAAACTGCACTCACTGGATCTCATATTGGAAGATGAGAACATCTGTGCAGTCACAGAGAACTGGTTCAAGGATGCAGAGAGCATCCTGGCCATACCAGGATATAATGTCTTTGTCACACGTTCAGACCACAAAATGAACATGCGAAAACTAAAGGCGGAGGAGTAACAATATTCATCAAAGATAAATAAACATCCAGACTGGTTAAACAGAATTATTTCCTAGAGTTACTCTATGTGCAAATAACTATAGGAAAGACCCTCTCCAAGTTATTGTCAGCTATAGATCCTCCTCCATGAACCATGATATCCACACTGCCTACTTGGATCTACTTGAGTCGCTCAGAATGCAACTAAACACACTGGTTATGGGTGACTTTAACTATCTGTCCATAGATTGGGTAAACTATATGTGTACAAACACACTTTCCCAAGGGTCTCAAATGCCTTGGAGCAAATAGTTGGCACCCCCACAAGGTGTCCAAACATTCTAGATCTGGTACTCACCAACATGGTAGAATGGTTCATCATCAGAACTGTATGACCCTCCCTGGTGAAGTCTGATCGTAAATCAGTCTCTTTTGAAGTGACTATAGTATCAGACCCTCCCCCAAAGAGAAATTAGGCTAAAAAGCTTCTCCAAAGCCAACTACAGCCTGTTATGAGAAGGCTTTAACAACTTCAAAGCTCATGTCCCTTCTGACAGCAAGGACAGGGATATACACCAATATACTGTCTAAAGATACATAGAATTGTATTGACTCCGCTGTTCCTATAGGACCAAAGCAAAATCTTCAAGAAAAAACATGCCTGTCTGGTGGACATCTACTATAAACAGGTTATATAATAAGAGGAAGGAGTTGCTGTCTAAGAGTAAAAAGGAACAATCTCAGAATTGGAAGCACACCCTTGTCAGCTTGAACAATCAAGTAAGACATCTTGTAAAGTCATCTAAAGGTAACTACAAATCAAAATTAGCATCCTCTAACTAAGGCTAACCATAAGGCAAGTAAGACATCTTGTAAAGTCATCTAAGGTAACTACAAATCAAGATTAGCATCCCTAACTAAGGCTAACCATAAGGCAAGTAAGGCATCTTGTAAAGTCATCTAAAGGTAACTACAAATCAAGATTAGCATCCCTAACTAAGGCTAACAATAAGGCAAGTAAGACATCTTGTAAAATCATCTAAAGGTAACTACAAATCAAGATTAACATCCCTAACTAAGGATAACCATAAGGCAAGTAAGACATCTTGTAAAGTCATCTAAAGGTAACTACAAATCAAGATTAGCATCCCTAACTAAGGATAACCATAAGGCAAGTAAGACATCTTGTAAAGTCATCTAAAGGTAACTACAAATCAAGATTAGCATCCCTAACTAAGGCTAACCATAAGGCAAGTAAGACATCTTGTAAAGTCATCTAAAGGTAACTACAAATCAAGATTAGCATCCCTAACTAAGGATAACCATAAGGCAAGTAAGACATCTTGTAAAGTCATCTAAAGGTAACTACAAATCAAGATTAACATCCCTAACTAAGGATAACCATAAGGCAAGTAAGACATCTTGTAAAGTCATCTAACTGTAACTACAAATCAAGATTAGCATCCCTAACTAAGGCTAACCATAAGGCAAGTAAGACATCTTGTAAAGTCGTCTAAAGGTAACTACAAATCAAGATTAACATCCCTAACTAAGGCTAACCATAAGGCAAGTAAGACATCTTGTAAAGTCATCTAAAGGTAACTACAAATCAAGATTAGCATCCCTAACTAAGGATAACCATAAGGCAAGTAAGACATCTTGTAAAGTCATCTAAAGGTAACTACAAATCAAGATTAGCATCCCTAAGGCTAACCTTAAGGCATTCTTTAGCTACATCTGAAACATTAAAGGAAAAGCCCAGATTTGCACTGAACTGGTAGTGAATGGTACCACATATACTGAACCAGTGGGAATAGCCAACCTGCTAGCGGACAGATTCAGTGTTTCTTGATCTGTTCCCTCTGATGTACTCTTCTGACAGTGACATTTCTTGTCTTAACTGCTTGATAGTTTTCTCTATTCACTACTTCCATGATGGCATTTGATTTCTCCCCTTCCGTTCCCTTATTACCATGTGTTTTGTGGTAAGACTTTGTTATTAATTTAGTGACACAGTAATATATCCTATTTACTTCTGTTATATTACATGAATCTCTATGGACAGTCCTAATAACTGTGTTCATTTTTTATCAAACTTCTAACTTTTGGGGTTTTATTGACTTTCTGTAGTCTATTTTTTTCATTGATCTTAATATGTCTGTCCATTTGTATTATATCAAGCAACTCTTCTTGTAGATCATTATTTTCTGCACTGAGGGCAGATTCTTTGTTCCCCATTTCCTGTGAGCATTCTATAAATAGTTCTACAGCATCTTCCTGTGCCACATTCTCTTTGGTTTCATCCTGTGCTGTCCATTACTCTTTCATATGGGAACTCACCAGCCTATCACCCCACAACATTGGCTGCATCAGAGTTGCCACAGTTTCCTGTTCCTCCCCTTGCTGGGCAACTCCAACTAAAAGTTTGTATTGGTTTCTTATGGAACTCCCTAAAGTATCTTCATCTAGCAACTGATCAGATGTTTCCCGCTCCACTGGTTTTGCCTTTATTTGGGAATCCTTTGCTCAAACATGCTGTGTTGTTTTGTGAGTTAGATTTTCTACACTAAATAATTCACTTTGCAAGTAATCCATACCCTTAGTTTCTATTTACCTTCTCCATTACTAATCATCTTTTCTCCTTTTTCTCTTTGTTTTCTTATTTTTTGTATTGTAAAATTTTGCATGTCTGGATGCCTTTGCCTATATTTGCCTTGAAATATCTTTGGTGCTACTCTTTTTGTACTGATTAGCTTTGTTTCCTCCTTTGCATAAACATTACACCATATTAAATGTCCTTTTCTTTCCTATATCCATATTTCTTCTTCAGATGTCTCCTGATCCTCCTGTTTCTCCTTACTTTGGGAACTTGTTGTTCCATCATGCTGTGAAGTAAACTGTGTTAGACTTTTTACACTAACTCCTTTACTTCACAAGTATTCCATAACTTCATCGTCTATTCTTTAACTATCACTTTACTGATCTTATGTTTTACATTCCCTCTTTGTGACCTTATTTTTTTATTGTGAAATTTTCCATATCTGGATGCCTCTGCCTGTATTTCTCTTCAAATATCTTTAGGGCTGCCTTTTTTGTGTTTTGTGTTGATTAATTTGGATTTCTTCTTAGCATAATTATTGCACCATATCAAATCTCTCTTTCTTTCTTTTCCGTGTACGTATTTCTTTTTTATACCTTTCAAAAGTCTCTACATTTTGTTCTTTATATTTTCACACTTTCTGAGTTGCTTCTTTTTCCAAACGGACCAATGTTTTTTCGTCTATATAATGTTTTTCATAAATCTGTTGTATTAATGAACACAGATTTTTATATGAAGCTTCTAACAATTTTTCTTGCGGAAGTATTTTTTTACCTCTAATTTCTCTCTTAACCTTTTTGTATATCTTCAGTCTGGAAATTCTGGGTTTCTTGCATAATAGTAGCAATACATAATTTCTTTCTTATCCTCAATAGTACACTCGATTGTCTTCATGTCTCTATTTTAGGCTATCAGTTTTTGTGGATTTTGTTGACTGCTGCTTCCTTCTACAACAGGGGGGGCATCTCCCCCCTGGGCCTGGCCTAGCCCCATTATAGGAATGTTTCTGTGTCCTGAGGATTCTACACTGTTATTTTTTCCAGTCATGGCACCAGTGCACCTACCTGGATTGGGCACTTTCTTATCCTGGGTCTTTGTGCATCCAGCTATCTTTTTTATTTTTAACCTACTTCTGTCCATGATATATGTTACATAAAATATAGTCTGTATATCAGTGTTGTTTTGGTGAGATTTTGTAAACAAACATGGTCCACCTCGTGAAGTTACTCACCAAGACTTGATAATGAATTCAGTTTTAGCAATACAACTCTCTTTTGCTTGCTGATTTTATCATCTCTGCGTTTGACAAAAGCAAAGGTGATGTCCCTGAAGATTACTATATTAATAACAACACACTAAGCTCTAAATCAGTGGTGAGAGATTTGGGCACACAGGTTGACAGTAACCTTACTTTTGAACACCATGACTCCATGGTGGTAAGGAAATCCTTCTACATTGTTCATCTCATAAGCAAGGGCATTGCTTCTAGAAGAAAAGAGATTGTAACCCCCAGTACTCCTCCCTCATTAGGCCAATCTTAGAGTACATTGCTCCCTTTGGTATGTACCTAAACAGGCACCTGCAGCAACTGGAGAGACACCAGAGGTTCCTCACAAAGATAATTCAGGGTCTTTAGCACCTGTCTTATGTAGACAGACTGAAATCACTGTCACTATACTCTGTATCATAAAGACTACTCAGAGGCAACCTGTGCCTTGCATACAGAGCAACCTCTGATCTTGCCTTAATGGAAATGATGCACATTCATAATTCAAATGGTACACAATTCACTCACTCTAGGGACCTTAACCTAGCGTGTGACATCAACAGGTCTTGCTGGAAAGGTTGCCTCTCCTCTGACATAAACTTCCAACATAGGTTAAACAGAGCTCCTCATTAATCATTTTTAAGCATAACTTGGATGACTGGATGGGAAACCTCAAATTCACCCCAGGGGTTTCACCTGTGTACATCTCGGAGTGGGGCAGCCGGTGCTGATTTAGATCTGTTTATATCATAAACCATAGCTCTAGACCCTTAAGGGAACAAGGGTTGAACTTGGTTAAGCTTGTAAGGGCCTTAGGGCCATTAGCTTAGTAACCTCCTATGAACCTATGGATATGCAAACTGTCATACATATGACTCTATTTTTTTAATGTATTCATCTTTGAGCATATCTCAAATAATGTATAATGTTTGTAAATAACTTGTACCATTGTGTTTAATATTTATTTCCATGTATTGAATCTATATATACACTGTATATTGTGTTTTTTTCTTGTATGTACTATTAATGTTATGTGGAGCTTTTCTCCCCGGGTGTCTACTGAAAATGGGCTCACCTAGGCCAAGCAAATTTCCTGGTTAACAAATGCAATAAATAAATAATAAATAATATCTAAGGCTATCCACTCATCCCCCCAGCATGCTGGGGACTGCTGAGGACTGCTGCAGACTCTGATGCTTTCTGCAGCCCATTTACATGAACCTGAGGGTGTGTGCATGGGTAGCCAAGACCTAATTTTGAATATGAGTGGCCTTAAATGTTCGTTTATTACTGCAATTCATAGAGTAAATATAAAAGGGCCTAATTTGCTTTAAAAATGTGTAAATGAACTTGAATTTATGTGAAATAGTTTAACACCACTGTGCTAACTTGTGATTAGTTGAGTTAGATGGTAAATGACTTAGGAAACAACAGATTTCTTAAACTAAGAAAATATAACAAAAATATTGGAATTTAATAAGAAACACTTGAAAATGAAGTGGGATTAGTAAGGTAACTTGAAGAAATTATTGATTTAGTGGTCTGATGGGCATATTACCATGGCTTTCCTGAACAGTGCAAAACTGTCATTTGTAAGTTGAAAATAATTACAGCAGCAGTGGAAATGATTAGTGATCACTTACTGTAGCATCTTATAGAGATTGTGTGTGTGTGTGTGTGTGTGTGTGTGTGTGTGTGTGTGTGTGTGTGTGTGTGTGTGTGTGTGTGTGTGTGTGTGTGTGCATGTGTGTGTGTGTGTGTGTGTGTGTGTGTGCGTGTGTGAGTGTGTGTGTGTGTGTGTGTGTGTGTGTGTGTATGTGTGTTTTAATTGTAAATTACTGAAGTGGTAAGAATACACTTGTATTTACTTGACAATTTCTGAGTGTTTCCATATGGGGCTAGGAGAAGGAAGAATCTGTTAACAAACTGCTTTACTGCCCTGGATGTATTTATGATACTACAGACATTAGTAAAGCACAACTTTACTTGGATGGACTAAGATTTTTCATGTGTATATAATTAGGTGGTTTGTATCACCTACCATTTTATGAGGATGACAGGCATTCAGTCATTGCGTATTGTTTAAACTGATGATTACATCAAAAGCTTATTTGTATATGACTGTGGCACCTTTTTCATGTGCAGTAACGATGCAGAACAAAAGATCAAGGCAGAGAAAGGGCATCTTCAGCTATAAGGAAATTACAGCCTCATGGCAGCCCTTAGGACATATGGGAAACATCTGTTTGGTAAAGAGGGATCCAAACAAGCTGAGAGGACAAAAGCTTGGAATGAAGGTGTCCTGGACAGTAATACAGTGGGTGGCAGACACTGCACTTTAACACAGTGTATGTAGAGGGCAAATGATATGACAGGGCATGCCAGAAGCAAGGTGAGGCAGCATGCAATTGCCTGTATCAGTACTAGGTGGCATCCAAAAATTATCCTAATAACAACAGCTGAGGAATACCTCCTCTCCATCCATAGGGATGACTATGATATAGACAATATTGGCACTGGAGTAATCAGACGTGGTGTGGACACTGGCTATTACCAATATGTGCAGCAGCAACACTTGTCTGCTCAGGAAGTTGGTATATAAAGAACTGAATGCTGACATGGAATGATTACATTAAAAATGTCACAATTACTATTGACAGGTGAACTTTCCACATCTACACAGAATGACAATGAAGGCAGTGTGTGTGGTGTCCCACACACTTTCTTAATAACTGCACAGTAGTGTATGCAATTTCTTTATTAGTAATGTTTTCAAATAACTTTACACAGGGTCAGCTGAAAAAGCAAACCGTTCCATTATATCAATAAATCTGGAGGAGATCAGCAGCAGAATGGCTGTTGATGATAATGATAACATTGTGAGGTAGCCTGAGTAAGATGCCACACAGTCCTCATGCTTAATTGCAGGACCTAACACCCCACAATATGTTAATAACTATACAGTAAGTGATGGGTGTATATGACAGTATAGAATGGACTAAATAGCGAATGCTATTTAGTTGATCTGATACTGTCGAAATGACAAAATAGAGAAGTCAAGGAATATAGATTTTTTTCCCAGGGAAAAAATTCGGTGGGACGTCTTCGGGCCTTTGCCATTTCCTCCACTATGGTGCGATCTCGGAGTTTCTATATTTAAGTAAGGAGGTGGGGGGGCAAAGCCCCCTACTTAAATTTGTGTTTAAGTTTTTTTTTTTTTTTTACGGAGCAGCAAATTTTTTCCCTGGGAAAAAATTTGCTGTTCCGTTTGTTCGATATTTTGTTGTTTAGTTATTATTGGTACGATAAAATAGTGTTCGCTATTTTCATTGTACAATAATATAATATAAATGCGGAAGTGACACTGCATCACAAAGATAAGACCATGCTGACTTTATCCTCATGCTTGTGCAGGAAGAAAACTCATGCACCTCTACAATAGTATCTCCAAATGCAGACAGACAGTCTCAGGATGATGGCAGAGATATTATTACAAAGCTTTCATGGAAACACTAATAAAAATAGTAAGATGGGTATCCTGCTATGTAAACAAACACTACTGCCACTTCACCCTCACCACTGCACTCTGAGGTTATGAATTATTGTGTGTGTGACAAAATAAAATAATCTGATGTGCAGTTCCTCAACAGACAAATAGTTTAAGCTGAGAAAATGTTGCTTAATATAAAAAACATTATGATAATGCTTCATACAGTTGAAAGGTATGAACCCAAGTTAAATATTGGAGCAACACTTTTTAGTAATTGTACCACATATGTATACCAACTCACTACAAAGTATTGTGCAAAACAGTTAAAAATGTAATTATTTCTTATATAATGTCTTATGAAATCACTGAATAGGAGTTGGTGAGCACTCAGGCATGACTTTTACAAACAGTAATATGAGTCACTGTTCTGAAATAAAAAATAATTATTTAATGATAAAATGTAATGTCTGACAAATATTGACAGCAGACTATGCACACACAGCATAATCCACAGATATCACTGTATATATCAGTTATACTTTATGTGTTTTTACAAGAAAGAAAACACTAACTTGAATGCCATGGTACATAGTTTTGGACTACATGCCACCTCTTTATCTCTGCAGCCGAATGAAATGCACAAGCATGCCTGTTAATTTATTTAGGTCACTTTTGTTCAGGTTGGGTAGGACTGTGGAGGCATAGAGTAGTGTGGAGAGTAGGTGACTTTAGTATTGGATATCAGGTAATTTTGCATCTATAGAGGGTGTCTAGTTTTTTATGCACTTTTGTTATGGTTTGAGTTGCATGTTTGTCAAATCTCATGTTGTGATCTTTGAGTACTCCAAGTAGTTTTGTTTGTGTAACTGGTGTGATGTTGGATGAGGTTATTTTAAATAATGGGACTGGTTCAGTAGCTTTGGAGGGAAGGAATAGCATTAACTGTTTTTTTGTGGGAGTTGAGTATTAGCTGTGATTCAGATAGACAGTTTTATACAGCTGTAAAGGACTCTTGGGTGATTTGTTGTAGTAGTGGGAGAGAGGGAGCAGAACATATTAGGATGGAATCATTGGCGTATTGGTCCAGGTTGGCAAGCAAGGTGGCTTTATGGAGGTTTTTGGTGAATATAGTGAATAGCAGGGGTCCCAGGATGGATCCTTGTGGAACACCTAAGTTTACAGGGAGGAGGGTGGATAGGGCATTTTGTCATTTTACGGCTTGTTGGCTATTAGAGAGATAGTTTTTGAATCATAATATTGTGGAGTTCTGTAGTTTGAGTTCAGAGAATACAGTTAGTAGTTTGGAATAAGATACAGTATTTTATGCTTTGAAGAGATCGAGAAAGATGGTAGAGATTAGGCCAGATTTCCATTGTTTCATTGTTGATTTACAGTGTTGATGAAGCTGATAAGGGTGGTGGTGGTACTATGGTTAGGGTAGAATCCATGTTGTGTTTCAGCCAGAAGATGTCTATTTAGTAAACAGTGTAGTATTTGGGAATGTATGCAACTTTTGAGGATTTTTGACAGGGGGAAAAATATGGTAGTAAGGCGGTAGTTTGATAATTCAGTTGAAGTGCCTTCTTTGTGTATTGGTATTATATGAGAGATTTTCCAGAGTATTAGAACATGTTCTTTAGACATTAACATGTTTATTAGAATGGAGACGAGGTGTGAGATGGCGTTGGTTGGTATTCTGAGGTATTCCCCTGGGAGTTTATTGGCTGCAAGTGAGGTGGGTCTTAGCTTTGTCAAATATTTATATATTGTGTTGGTTGATACTGGTTGAAAGGAGAAGCAGTTTTAGTCATTTGTTGAGGTTTGGGGGATTGTATGGGTTGTGACACAGGAGTTATTTCTCAGGTTTAGAACAGAGTTGGTAAAATATACATTGAATTGTGTAACAATGTTGCTAGTTAGGGAGTCAATGGTTGGGGGTGGGGTACTGGTTTTCCCAAGTGGGAGTATTTTATTGAAACCTGCCCAAAATTGTGGGTTTGTCTTATGTCTTGCTTGGATTTTAGAGTAGTGATTTTTCTTGTCTATTCTTATTTGTTTTTTGGACTTGTTTCTGAGTTTGGGGTAATTTTGCGTATTTTGGTCGATTTCGTTTTGTCTCCAAGTTTTCAATGCCTTATCTCTATGTTTTAGGAGTAGTCAGGTATTTTTGGTAAGCCAGGGGGCGTAGTTGGATTTTGGTCTTATTATTCTAGTTGGGGCAAGCTGATCGGGTATGTTTAGGAAAGTAGAGTTGAAATACTCGACTGTTTTATCTAGGGTGAGGTTGGTAAGGGTTGTCCAACTACAATGATGGAGTGCTGTCATAAAGTACTGGGATTCAAAGATCTTTGTACAGAATATTTGTTAAAGGGACGAGGTGTTTATGGGTTTAATTTGGCATCTTAGGATGAATGTTGGAAGGTGCAGTTTAATGTGCTTTACTGAGCCATGGCTGCATGAGCATATACCTGATATGGTAGTAGATATTGATGGCTTCCAGTATGTAAGGGCAGACAGATATTGGGCTGGAAATAGGAAGAGTAAAGGACAGAGGCTCATGATTTTTGTCAATGAGCATTGCTGCCACCCTGGACACATAGTAATGAAAGAACAGATCTGCGGCTTGGACATTGAGTTATTAGAGGTGGGGCCACATCCATACTATATGCCCAGAGACTTATCCCATGCATTTGCTATTGCAGTCTGCATCTCACCTTCAGACAATGCTATGGCAGCATGTGATGTGATCCACTCTGTATCTGCGAGACTCCTGACAAATCATCCAGATGCTGTCATCCTCATCTCCAGGGACTTTAACCATGTCTCCCTAAATAAAATCCTCAGTACCTTCTCCTAGTTTAACTTCCCCATCAGGAATCTAATACATATGAATGTTAAAGAGTCATACAGCTGTACAGCCATCCCACCGCTCAGGAGATCAGACCACAACCTGGTGCACCTTCTCCCCATCTATGCGCCACTAGTTTAAAGGCAGCCAGCCACAATCAGGAAGGTCAGGAAGTGGGTGAGGGAAGCCAGTGCAACCCTTCAGGACTGCTTTGAGACCGCATACTGGCCTTCTGTGAGACTCATGGTGAAGACATCAGTATCCTCACTGACAGTGTCAATGAATACATCAACTTCTGTGTGGAAAGCACTGTACCCTTAAAATCTAATCTATACACGGCTTCCCAAACAACAAGCCATGGATCTCCAAGGATATCAAAGCCCTCCTGAATGAGTAAAAGAGAGCATTCAGGTCCAGAGACAGGGCCGCAGGGAAAAGGGCACAGAAACAGCTGGCCATGAAGATCAAGGAGGGAAAAAGACTGGTAGAGGAGGAAGTTAGAACAAAAAAATGTAACAGTCCAACAGCAAAGAGGTATGGAGGGGATGCAGACCATTACTGGATATAAGTCTGGCAGTCATGTGATGGACAAGAGTAAAGAGAGAGCCAATGAGTTTAACATGTTTTTTAATAGGTTTGATAACACGCACTGGACAAACATGTGATGTGGTCCCCACTTGCAAAGGAAAGATGACCTTCTGGATAGCAAAATGCATACATTGTCTGCTTCTCCCCACCCCCAGTCTCTACTGCTCAACACAGGGAAAGGAAGGTATGCAATCACATCTGGACCACATGGCACAAACAAAAACTGCACACATTGCAAAACAGAGGCTAGCTGTTTGACTATCCTCCTATCAGAGGACCAGGTAATCACAGAACTAAGAAGACTTTGCCTTACAAAAGTGGTGGGGCCTGATGGCATTAGCTCACAGGTGCTGAAGACCTGCTCCTTGCAGCTTGGAGGAATGCTACTCAGGATCTTCAACTTGAGCCTCAGTACCCATAGGGTGCCCCTGTTGTGGAAAACATCCTGTTTGATTCAGGTGCCAAAAAAGGCACACCCAAGTATACTTCAGATCAGATTACAGGCCTGTGGCACTCATGTCACATTGCATGAAAGTCCTTGAGAGGATGGTCCTGGAAGCACTTCACCCCAAGATCAGGTCAGACCTAGACCCCCTTCAGTTTGCATACCAGGAGAAGATAGGGGTTGAAGATGTCATTATTCACCTTATGCATAGAGCATACAGTCACCTGGACAAACTGGGAGAATCCCTCAGAATCATGTTCTTTGACTTCTCAAGTGCCTTTAACACCATCCAATCAGGGGGAGTAAGCTGTCAGTGATGAATGCAGATGCTCCCTTAGTTTAGTGGATGCTAGATTATCTGACCAATAGGCTTCAATATGTGCAACTGCAGGGCAGCGTGTCTGACACAGTGCCATGTAGCACTAGAGCACTGCAGAGGACAGGTTTATCACCTTTCCTTTTCACTCTGTATACCATAAACTTCAGCTATAACACTGAGTGCTGTCACCTGCAAAAATTCTTGGATGACTTGGTCATAGTAGGAAGTATCAGGCATGAAGATGAGGAGAATCCAGGAGGGTGGTGGACAGCTTTGTGAGCTGGTGTGAGGTTAATCAGTTGCAGCTGAACATCAGTAAAATGAAGGAACTGGTAGTAGATCCAGGGAGATCGTGATCTCATCCCCCAGTGACCCCTTTGTCAATTACAGAGGTCAAGGCAGAGATTGTTCCAGACTACAAGTATTTGTGGATGCACCAGGACATTAAGCTGGACTCGTCCAAAAACTCACAGGTGGCATATAAAAAGGGTCAGAGTACGCTGCACTTACTATGAAGACTCAGATCCTTTGGAGTCGGCAGCACTATGCTGCAGTTGTTCTACAAGACTGCACTGGACAAGGCTATCTTCTTCACAGTGATGTGCTGGGGTAGTAGCATAAAGAAGGCTGAGGAAAATAGACACGATAAATTGGTAAGGAAGGCTAGCTCAGAAGTTGGAGAACTGGACACCCTCGAAACTGTGACTGAAAGAATAATGTTAGCGTGACTAAAGTCCATCATGGAAAATATTGACCACCCACTCAACAGAGTGGTGGATGGACAGAAAAGTTCCTTTAGCCGGAGTCTGACAAGCATAAAGTGCTCCATTGAACATCACAGGAAATCCTTCCTGCCCACAGCCATCAAACTCTATAATGCCTCCTACCATCTTAATACCACCCCCACTACTGAAGGAGACCACATAGTGCAATGTTAAACTCTTACTCATGTTTTTCTTTTTCCCCATCTGTATTATCTCTCTTTTATCTCATTTTCAGTGCAATATTAATCATCATGCAGTTATCCTTTGAGCAATATCAATACCCCATATTCTAGTGTCAGTGATAATTAACAGGAAAGGCTCCCCTTTCATGTCATTAATGTATGTGGCATCAAACTCATCTAATACTTGGGTTATGGTCAACAGTGTACCTATGTCAGGCGCTGCCGTTATATATGGTGGGTAAAATAAGTGTGTATAGTATCTATCATATCTACAAAAAACAACAAAGGAATGAGGCCAAGGGCCACACCGCTAGTATTTTATTATGTGCTTTTGTCCAGTGGTAGACAGGACTTCATCAGAATGCAAACAGAAACAGGCAGCCACATTAAATAACCCCACAATCACCCTGATTGGATAATCAATCACCCTGCAATTTCATGTTACAATATAAAATAATAAAATATAGCGGTGCGGCCCTTGGCCTTGTTCCTTTGTTGTTTTTTGTAGAAATAAGTTTTTATCTATCATATCTAATTATGTAACATTTGTGTTTGGTCTGTGTTGTGTCAATGTGTATCTGTGCAGTTGTAGCATAAAAAATTTCCTGCAGAATCAATCAAATATTTCTGATTCTGTTTCTGATTCTGATGTATACCCATGCATCTCATACTACCTGGCAAATGATGGAATGATAGTCCTACGTATTGCAGTACCACTTCTTTGTGGAACAGACTAAGCCTTGATTGTAACATGGTGCAGGCTATTACAATGAGCATCTCAGGAAAATGTGCCACCCGGGCTCGGTCCTGAGGTGTCACCAGGAAAAAGATGTACTAATCCACACATGCTAATAGTACATCCAGGAACTACTGCAGTATCCTTGAGTCAGAAGCCTGTGACATACCCATTGTTCACCAGTCTGTCTCTGAAAGGTCCTCATAGCAATTATAGTGAGGGCTATACATACAATAACATCCACAGGGATAGGGAGTCAACCCATTCCTTCTGTACCCCTGTGAGGGTCATATATACTCACTAAGACCTTTAAAATGTCCCTGCCTAATCTGAACCTATCAAGTATCTCCTGATTATCAAAAGTTATAATGAGTTATCCTTTGCCTATGATCGCTCTACCTTCCTGGAACAGATAGAAGAGTACATGGTGACACACAGCAAACAGCAAACTTTAATAAAACATTGAACTCTTTTGTTCAGGTAAAACGGACTTCATCAGAATACTTTTAAGAACAAACATATCACCATATATACATACCCATTACCAATCAGATAACCAATTCAATTATCCAATCACTTAGGGTCTCAGACAATACAATTTAATACCCTCCCTTATTACAAATGTAACTCATTATTTTTTACAAGTCATTCCTACTTTTTACAAATGCATAAAAAATCTTATAAAAATATATTCACACAATAAGATTATATATTATAACATATACAATTTCAAAGCACTTCTTAGCTGGTTAGTGCAGATGTTCATAAGCAGTTTTGGCTTGGTCTAGACAAGCAACTCACACCTGGAATTAGCAAGGATCTCAGCAAGTGATAACATTTTTGCAGACTTAAAAGTAGATGGGATTGGCAAGACTCCCCTTTATATAATATATCGGCAGATTGTGAGGAAAAGTGGAAAGATTCCATTGTGAATTACAAATTGGTGAGAGAATGCATCATTAGCATGCACTGTTTTACATAATTTCTCATTCACATCTCATTATTCCTTCACTTGCCTACATTTGTTCATGGCCAGTTTGCATTAGCATATGTGGCCTCTGTGAATAATAGCTCATCTGCTGTTATTCGCGAAATGCACCAATAGCCTTAATCTAGCTGCATAATGACTATGAATACCACCCTAAGCTGTTTGCTATCAGATGATGTAATATTTGTTTATGCATACATTTTTTAGAGTTTTGGAGAGGGGAGAAAATATGGTAATGGGTTTGTATTAATAGGATCATAGGAGGTTACCAGGCTAATGTCCCCAGAGCCTTTTTAAGCCTAGCCATTCATGCCACAATTTTCCCAGTTATCAATGACCATGAGCTAGAATGGCTTTGGTATATGCATGTGCTTTAGTGCGTTTACAACCTGCCCCTGTCCATAAGGGCCAAGGGCAACAAGCCAAAGGTGAATTTGTGATTTCTCATCTATCCACAACCCCTTTTTCCCATTTTTGCACATGAAAAAAGGGTGTCACTTCAGCAGTGATAATCACCTACAGCCAAGATTCACACCACCGAGTGGCTAGCCCTGATGTACCTGTTCTTCCATACCACACACTCGCATGCACAGTCACATCTAGTGTCCAATCCATCTATTGCATGGGACTTAAATGTGACTTTGCCTAAGTCTTTTTCAGAATGTCATCACAAATGAGAACAACCTAACCTCAATCTATTTGGATACACAAAGCTAATACTTAAAAAAAAAGTAATAGGTAAACAAAGTACTCTAGACTGAATACTAACAAAGTAATCATCTTCAGCGGTGCCTGCCATTCGATCAACAGCACTATTATTGAGTGCTGAATGATCAAAGAAAAATGAGCAAAACAACTTTCAACAACAGTGGAGTTTTCTTTTTTTTTTTTGTCCAGTGTTATGCATCCACAGGGTAGACATATTTAAGTTTGAGGATATAGGGGATGTCTCCCCAACATGGGTGTGTGCAGAGCTTGCCCTCACAAACAGTTACCTCTGAAGTTCAGCAAAAGTTGTTTCACTTGTTTTTTTCTTGAATTGTGCAACAGCTGACCATAGTGCTTTTGACTGAATAACATGGTTAACATGTGTCGGTAAGAAAAAACAGGAGCTTCCCGAGGTCAATAAAGGCAAGTTAACAGCAAAAGGCTAGCGTAAACACAACTTTATTCCCGCTTTCGTCAGAACCTGACTTCTTCAGAAACATGATACCAACTGAATGAAAATACATGTATTAAATACACTCCATTTTGGCACCAAACAAGTAATTAATTGTCCAGTTATAAACAATTATTACAAAACTTTATCACATCACTTAATAACCACTTTTTTAAAAGGAAAAAGTATATAAAAAATAAAAATTATAAAATATGTAAAGTTATGCATGTGTAAATATATAAATAGATGTTTTAATGTCAAAAAATTCTTCTATACATAACTTCTATCTTGAAATTTACTTTCTTTTACTAACTTTTAATGTCCGGTGCTTTAAAAAACACTTTATATTTACTGATTCATTTAACCCGGGCTTTTTGTCAACATCAAGTGCTATTTGCCACAAGGTCTCCTTCTGCTCAAGAAAATTCTTGAAGTCGCCCCCTCTCAAATCCTTGTTACCTACTTCCAAAACAGAAATAAAAGCTTGTTGCACTTGTTACATTCCAAAGAAGGCTTAAATAAAGCATTATTGCAATCCTTCCTCCTAATGCCGTAAACATGTTCCCTAATACGGTCACTCAGGGGACGTGTAGTCATGCCCACATAAAAAGCCTCACATCCACTACAAATGACAATGTAAATAATTATTTCAGTTTTACAAGTCAAATATCCTGGGACCTTAAGAGTATGTTTAATATGACTTGGTGCAATATAAGTACCCTCCATTATGTACCTGCAAAAGTTGTAGTTACCACATTTATACATCCCTGTCTTATGGCTAAATACTGTCCTGGAAATGCTAGTAGAATGATCATTCTCTAACAATTTTTTAATGTTAACCTGATTCCTATAAACAAAATTAGGTTTTGTGCCTACCACCTTGATTAACTCACTGTTCCCTTACAATATTTTCCAGTTCCTTTGGACTATTTCTCTAATTGCTGGCAATCTACTGTCATGTGCAAAGTAAGTGTTGCCCAAACTTGTTTCTTAATGTTGGTTTTCCCATTGTCCAACAGAACTCGTAAAATCGGAGGGTATAACAAAAGTCTCTTTTCCAAAATATCTCTCTGTAGTTGGTCTAAATATTCACTATCGTAACCTCTCATCACGAACATGTGAGTAATCAAGTGAAACTCATCTAAAAGTTCCACATCATCTGTGGTCATCTGACTAGCACAGATGTATTGTCCCTTGGGTATATCTTTCTTCATAAATGAAGGGTGATTGCTCTTATTATGCAAATAGCCATTCGTAAAGGTTTCGTTTCTATAAATTCTACTATGAAACAAGTTCAATTCAGGTTCCCATCTTAAGGCAACATCAAGAAAATTCACAGTGTGCCCACGTACCCCTTTGGTAAACTTTAAATAGTTTCACCTTAAATTCATATCAGTAACAAGATCTTCCACTACCATTTTGATCCCTTCCAAAATAAAAAACAGATCATCAACAAATCTAGAATAAAATTAAATTTTATATTTAACTTTCAACTCAGCCAAAATAGTAGCACAATTCATAGTAGCAAGTTGTGCTTATTCAAAGTAGACCTCAATGTAAGTATAAAAACGAAGGAATAATGAGATTTACCTGAGAAGTGATGTAGACCTTCTTATGCAAATTAGCTCTCTTCCTTTCTGTTTGCAATTCGTAGTAATTTTTGATGCCTTTCTGCTCCATGGGTTATAAAAGATGAAATCACATATTTTTATATGCTTGGTGTTGCTGCCAGCCAAGCTATTTCTCAGAATGAGGTGATTGTCTTGGCCAAGCCAAAACTGGTTGTGCCCAGCAGTGCTCACTTGCCAAAAATGCAAAGATATAAACAAAAATAGACCCATGATAACTTTGGTAATCAAGAAATGCTTGACAGCTTTTTTTTCTGGCCATTATTGTAAGGACTTTAGGCTGGACTGATATTTTAAGGACTTCAGTGACTATGCATGGCAAATAGACAGGAGCAGAGGGGATGTGTAGCCTATCTATACCTGTTGTATGCATAACCCTCACTATACTTGCCATGGGGACCTTCTAGAGACAGACTGGGGATGTGCTGGGCATATCTCAGGCTTCTGCATCAAGGATACTTCATTTTCTTGACATATTCTTGACATGTGTTGATCAGTATATTTATCTGCTTGTATCACTGCAGGACTTGGGCAGAACCATACATGCTTTTTATGGGATGGCACGTTCCCCTGAGGTGCTTGACATGATAGGTTTCACCCATGTTGCCATTAGGGCCCCATAAGGACCACTGGTTGAGGCATACTGAAATAGGATGGGCTATAAGTCCATCAACTGCCAGGTAGTATTACAGCATAGTAGGATGCCCCATGGTCACCTTACTGGTAAGTGGAGATTTGTACAGTAATTATATAATTATATTATGGTTTACCTTCATAACAGCGAAACACAGTGGTGCAATTGCTCATATGAGTGAATCGTAACCACAAAACTTAAAACAGCGACAGTTGTAAATGTTTGAAAACCAACAAATCAAAAAGCAAATTCGCTGATTTTCGAACATTAATGTCGAAAAAAAAATTAAAGTATGATGCAAGGTGCAAGCCACCCTGCACCCCCCCCCCACACCTCTCCTACTTTATTATTCTAACTCCGAGATCACACTATAGTGGGGGAAAGAACCATTTCCCGATCCCCACTATAGTGCAATCTGTCCCAGAATGTCGAATGTGCAATGAGCGAATATCACTGTGCATTCGCTCATTGCACATTCGAACATTTTTCCGTTCGGCATTTGCAAACTTTGCAAACCGCCTATCGGAAAATTGCTGTTTGCCCTTGTGTAATATGCACATTTAAAGATAAACCTTATATTATACCTTAGTTAATGTATTGTTTAGTACTAAACTATGATGATAACGATGATGATCATCACTAAACCAATCTTACCTTATTGTATTCCCCTTTCCTTTCTTTTTCATTCCTTTTCATTTCTTTCTTGTCTTTTCTAGGAGATGCAGGCTATCCACTCAAGCCTTGATTAAAAACTGCTGTACAGAACTCCATGATGAAGAAATCTACAACTCTGCTCTGTCAAAGTCACAGATTTTTACTGCACAAGTATTTGGCCTACTGAAAGCCCATTTCCATTGCCTGGACGAGTGTAGAAGTGTCTTTCAGTATGACCCTGCTGCTGCATGTAGGATTGTTACAGCATGGTGCATTCTGCAAAACGTGATCATGTGCAGCCTGATGGTCAACTGCCCCATGATGCCACTACAGCTTCTAGTATAGGGACTTCCACAACTGATGACAGTGTTGTTGGCCAGTAGTAAGGGACCACATGTGGTAGGCTTATGTATGGAATATGGTTGTGCAGGGAACAAGAAGACATGCAATCCTCAACTATGGACCATGACATTCAGATTAGTGCTACCTTTACTATGAAAAACACATAGAGTATAACTGATGCATGCAGTACTCTGTGTGGTCTATGCTATGTTGTACATGGCCTGTTCTCACTGTGCATCAGGTATTTCCCCTTATCTTAATAGATTTAGAAACTCCTCATATTGCCATATTGTTTATATATATATATATATATATATATATATATATATATATATATATATATATATATGGGTCTACTTCTTTTGACCTAACTTTCATTTGACTGACACTCATTTGCCTGACCCCATTTGACTGAAATTTCATTTGCCTGACACTTCATTTGCCTGACACTTCATTTGACCGACAAGTATTATTAGCAAGAAAATGGAATATGCCCCCTTCCCCACTGCAGTGAGACCCTGGAGTTAGAATATATAGTTAGAGGGGTGTGGGGGGCGAAGCCCCGCACTTCATTTCATATGATATTGTTCACTTTTGATGTAATATTGCTTAGTAACAGAAAAGTAAGTGGGGGGCTTTGCCCACCACACCCCCGTTGTGGGGGGCTGTGCCCCCCACACCCCTCTAACTATATATTCTAACTCCAGGGTTGCACTGCAGTGGGGAAGGGGGCATATTCCATTTTCTTGCTAATAATACTTGTCGGTCAAATGAAGTGTCAGGCAAATGAAGTGTCAGGCAAAATTTCAGTCATTTGGTCTCAGGCAAATGAGTGTCAGGCAAATGAAAGTTAGGTCAAAAGAAGTAGACCCATATATATATATATATATATATATATATATATATGTATATATATATATATATATATATATATATATATATATATATACATATATAGTTTTTTTTTTTTGTTTGGTTTTTTTAATCAGTGGCATGGAGGCCAGACAGGGAGTGAGTTTCTGATTTCCCATCCATTGGCCATGGTTATGCTTAAATAGGTTTAGGTATAGACTCTGCTTCACATGGATAGGGAGTCTGTTCCAGAGCACTGAGAGTTTTTTAAGTTTTCATTCCTGTAACTGCAAGCAATAGCACAATTGAATTGAATCTCAGTCTGTATTATAGGCTTTAATAGTGCCCTACATTACAGTCAGCAGATTACCCCCTCCTTCTTTTACAGTTGGGGGCTGGGGGTTGGCATAATGGTTAAGATGTTTTCCTCACAGAGAACAGGTACAAGGTTTAATTCTCACCAAGGAAAACTGGCTAGGTTTAAAATGGTCCAAAAGGGCAGCTTACCTGTGAACCTATATATTTATTTATTTATTGCCATTTCTTAACCGGGTTGGTCCATCTGGGCTTGTGGCCCATTTTCAGTGGAGACCCAAGGAGAAAAGCTCCAAATTGCATACAGTTTACTGTATTATACAGATATTAGAGTATTAATGTCAAAAGAATTTATGACAAAACTTGTTAAAACAGGAAATTAGAGACACCAAACAGAGTGCATGCACAAAGGTAATACACACAATGTTTTTACAGAGAATAACAATACATTTACATATTTACATAAGGATTTTATCCAACAACATAATTGATTGAGTTTAGAAATTATCAGAATAGTACAGTATATGTATTAGCATTACTTAAAGGAGAACCGCGCCCACAGACTCCAAAAACATATTTATTTAGGTTCATAGGTTAGTACTAGGCTAACTGCCCTTGCGAGCCATTGACAAGCCTAGCCAATTATCCCTTGTGAGACTCAAACCTTGCACCTTGTGTTTGTAAGGCAAACACCTTAACCATTAGACCACCCTCCCAATCCCCCAATTTCATCATGGTTTGGTGTTTCCTACATTTTAACACCACTCTGGGACTATTTACAGGTTTTTAGATATTTTTATACATAATTTCTGAGTCTGACCACATGGGGTCTGGCATCTAGAAGTAATTCTATTTGTTTAGTCTGCCTCTAGGCATCCCAGAATTCATTGTTTGTCTCTAAATAATTGCATCATATCTGCCACTTTTTCCCTAAAGCTCCTGTCACTGCACTGATTTTACAGGCATTCACTGCTGTGTTGTAGTCACCTAGTTTTGGTTAACATTTTTTCTTTTTCAATGACGACTTCAAACACAAGCAGTGCAAATGTCACAGAACAGAATTGAAAAGTGCATTTTATTGCTGCTTCCTCTTAGAAATGCTACCTTGATTCCTTTTGTGACGCCTGAATTGTAGTTCTTCAAGGTTATCTCCCCTCCCCTTCACACCTATTTTCCCTAGCTGTCAAAGTGCTAAGGGTAATTTGACCCATTATCTGCATGTGATTGACAGCTCACAGCAGGTGACCTGACTAATGTACTGTTTTGTTACAGCCTTTCCTTCTTTCCAGTGGGGCACTTTTTTTTTTTGCACTCCTCCTGCTTTCAAATTTAGATCTGAGCTCCATAGCACTGGGAGAAATCACAGCTTTGCAAAACATCAAACTCCCAGTTTCTTTCCTTCCAGTTTGGTTAAATAGCTAACAACTGATAGACTATAAACATGATATATTTCATGTACTTGCATGACAGTAGTCACATGCTTTTTTAAGTGGGTAATTTAAGATTAAGGTATCACATACTTCATGTAATCTTATGTAGTGTTGTCTGTTAATTGTGACAGAGATCTGCTTCCTATGTAAAAAGATGCAATTAATGTGTACGCATGGTCATTGCAAATGTATGCTCTTTGTTCATGCAGCTGTTACTGTACTGTTGCCTGTACTTCCTCACTGTACTTTGTCACATATCAGTATGGCTGTTCAGATAACTGAGATTATAGTTTGTCATTTAGATTAGAATAGAGTGGGCTGATCAAGGCAGCTCTGACATCACTATGTGGGAGGTTCACTGCTTCTTCAATAGTGCATGCAAATAAGGCAGTGGTTACATCACTTTGTGGGAGGAAACATCCTGGTAACTACAGCAAGAGGTCTAGCAGACATGACATCAGCAATTAAGAGCTAGCTAGAGGTTTTTCAACTGTGTTTTCAAACTGAAACTAAAACAGTACTGAAAGGTAGGAAGCCCACGAGGTAAAACAGTAGAGTGGATTACTTTTTAAAACTGTGGTGATTATTTTTTGAACCAGGATCAAATAACAGGGACTAAAAGAGACAGCCGGTTGAGCAATCTGCTTTAATATCCCATTGTTCCCTTTAACTCAAAAACATACTTCTGAATAGGCTCTTAATGCTGGTAAACATTTCATTTTGCAGACTCTGCCTTACTCCTGAATTTTTTAATATATTTTTTACTTTAACCAGTGGCATTGGTCTACTGAATCACATGTAGGTGTATTGTCACATGATATTTCAGTAGCTGCACTGCCAACAATGACTCATAGTAGGTTAAATGTGGGTGATCGTGCCCATGATAGCACGTGAGCTTGATCCTGCCTTGTTGCGATGACATAACCTACTGAATGCAAGTAATCGTACAAACACTGGGATCAAATCAGTTCAGGTTTGTCAAGGGTAGGTCTTGCCTATTCATTTTGGTGGACTTCTTTGAGAAGGTGACCAAAGCAATGAATGAGGGCAAAATGTTGCATACTGCGTACTACGACCTGGCCAAGGCATTCAATGCAATATCCTACTTGGGCATTGTAGAAAAGCTCACTAACCTAGATATAAACCTTTGCATCACCTGCTGGACAGTTTAAAGTTGTTTTTAGCTTATTTTAAAAAAGATGTACCTTCCCACAGCAAATGCCACTGAACTTGGATGAACACAACTAAATACAGTGACTTTACATCTACTGACAGAAATTCAGGTCCATTTGCACTGTTCTTATCCAAATATACCTTGGCCATGCTGAGCTCAACTCTGTGAATCACAGCTATACATGTTGGTATATGTGGTCTCATAGGTGTAAATTGACTTGGGGTAGTTGTTGACAAGCTGCTCTTACTGCCACTAACCATGGAAACAAGCAGCAGTACATAGTATGTCACCATTAAATATCTAACTATTTGTTTGACTATCATTAAATCTAACTATTACTCTGTTTTAGTAATATTGATGTTAGTCATTTATTTAAGAATCACATTAAAATCAAAATAAAACAAATTTATCCCTATGTTTCTATGTGCCTGTAGTACCTGTTTCTCCACTTCAAAAAAAAAAAAAAACACTACAACACAAGTGTAAACTCAGTTTGATAAACTTTTCAGCATGTATAAGCATGAATTTCATATCATCCATAACATACTCCTAAAACTTGGCAGTCATATTCTTAGTACATTATTTGCTTACATTTACATCCTTTTACTTATGACCTGCTCTATCCCATGCAGCTTTAAGCAGACACTGACAATTCTACTGTCAAAGATCCGCTCCTCTTCCAGTATGGCCATCACTTGACCTATTGCAAACCTTTATTCACTAACTAACGTGCTATAAAGAATAATTTACAATAGAAATCAAGATTATATTGTCAAGTATGACATCTAAGCAGACAAACTGCATGGATTTTGTCAAAACTGCAATACATTTTTCACTATATACTCATCCAGGATCCAGATTTATGATGCCATTGCAACAGGATGCTTACCTGTGCTATTATCCTAGACATGAAACTTGCTTTTAGAGAAAATCAACCATACCAGACAAGATAAAGTATCCTCTTGGGGTTTCTTTATATGGCAGTACAAGATAGTACATTTAGACTTATGAGTCACAATACTGAAAGAGAAACACATTTTTGTTCTATGAGAGTCTCTCAGGATTCAGTGTTAATTCCACTGCTATTTTCAGTTATTATCAATGACCTGTCTTGGAATCCTCTTAAATAAATTGTGTTCTTAAACCGATGACTTTACTATCACCAAATCTGTCAAAAACTTACAAGCTATCTTCAAGGAGCTGTAGGGGGACTTTAGTATATTATGGAATTGGTTTACAGCAAACATTCTTTATTTACAGCAAATAATATAATGCTATTCAGTATCCCTCAACATCTTAAGAATGCAACCTGTGTGACAATTCACTTCCTCACTGGATTTTCCTTAGTAATGACTATATCCCATATGTAATTAGGAATTAGAGTTCATCTTAATCTTTCCTTTGCTCCCACACATAGTAATGACTCATCTAAAGCTCTCATAAAATATTTAACATGAAAATTACAAGCCAGGCAAGTTCATAGTAGCTAATGTATTACTGCCAAGGCTTAAGTATGTACTGCACTTCATTTATGTACTCCCAAAATACTGCTCTACTCTAAACCATTGAAAATAAAAGCCTCTGGGTAATTCAGATGTCTAGAACTAGAGAAAACAACTTTACCACACTCTCCAATGTCATTGTCTGTCTGCCAACTAAATATGTTTACTTACAAGTTGCTGTATATCAACTACTGTCACTCTTAAAAGTAGACTATTTGAAAGAGAACAAACTTCTTTTTGAGGATCTGAAGCTACGTCTTTAGGGATACCACTATACAAACTATCTACTACAGAAAAGCCCTATTGAAAGGTAACACTTGACTGAACTCCATTTTCAAAAACATTACCTAACTAAATGAAGGGGTAAAATTGAAGAAAAAAATAAATAGGCATCATATTAACCTGACTTCAGGATACATTTATACCAGATATAACTACATTAATTCTACTATGGGCTTCAGTGTAGAAAAATGCAGTGGATTGTATATATGTGTAAGCAAAGCAATGTACATAGTTTACTTACTTTGCTTTATGTAATTTAGTATAATCCAAATTAAAATGTCAACATGTATTACTTTCTCATTTGTTTAAGTGTTGCACAGAATTAATCTCTAGCACCTATTCATTTTCATATTAGACTTTCACATATATATGTAACTATTTGTAATTTTAAAACTTTGTCTGCTATCTTCTCAAGTATTGCTAAGTGTAGTGTTTGCCCACTGAGAAGCATTTACCCTGAGAATGTTGTTTTAGATCAATCCTAGACCTCTCTCCAGTCACACAACTCCAAATTTAGTCAGTTACAAACCCTTCTTGCACTGCCTCTTGCAGACTGCAGAAAAGAGGATTAGTAATCATGGATCTGCACTTTCCTACTGTCTCTGTAGCCAGCCTGGTGGAAATGGGCATCCTTAGACAAAGTAGCAATTGTCTCATGTTTACTGACAACCACCTTATTCTTAAGCAGACTGACACAGTATGCGAGATATGTAATTACACTATGTATTTGGAGCTCTGGTATACAGACACTGATATCTCCAAACAGGTTGTCAGTGACACACACTATACCTACTATAGATCAGACACATAAACTCAAATATGCTGATGCTCTTAAATGTAATCTGTCCAAACCTCAGACACCTCCTGTACACTCAACTCAGCAACCTTCCAAACACTCTACAAAGTCAACATTCCCCAGGACAGTGCAACCTCATCTCAGAATGTCTCACCCTCTAAGTACTTAAGGCAAAGTACCACACAACACAACATACTGGTCATTGGAGACTGTGTTGTGAGAACACTGATCACCTAATCACTAGGCTGAGCAAGGAGACGGTCATGTTCAGTTGTCTATCAGGGGCAAGGATCTGCCAGATCACACACACACACTCAGGACATTTAATCACAAATACCAGTATGACTCTGTTTTAGTTCACGTGGCTGTTAATGACCTGAGACATATCTCCCTGGACTAAATGAAGTCATACATGATAGAGCTTTCAGATTTTGTGCCCCAGGCAGGAATGAGTGAGCACCAAGCAGCATTATACATTCTCCAGGAATTATACCACAATATAAACACAAGATGATTAACTTTAACAATTAGCTTAGTTACTGGTCTCATTCTAAGGAGGTCCAATATTTGTTGGCTTGGGAGGACATAGTCAACAGACCATGCTGCTTTGCCAGAGATGGTCTGCATCTGTCCCCACTAGTCTTTCAGATATTGGCCAAAACAATATCTACCGCTATAGTGCATTTTTTAAACAATGCTAATCTGATAAACCTTCAGGCATAGTATATTTTATTTAATGCTAGGACACTCAACAAGAAGCTCCACTCCCTGGAGGAGCTTCTTACCATAGAGAGTGTTGACATCTGTGCAGTTACTGAGACATGATTTGAAGGTACAGAAGGCATCCAGGCAGTGCAAGGCTATAATGCCTTCCACACATTTAGACCAACTACTGCACAAAAAGTGGCAAGAGGAGGAGGTATTCCAATCTCCATAAAAAAGTAAGTACATCTTAAGTTTGCTCTAACAATATGCCACACTTCAGATACTCCATGTCCAACTAACCTTAGGTAAAGTCCCATACCATATCATTGTTAGCTATAGGTCTCAGTCTATGACCCAGGATAACCATACCACATATTTGAATGCATTGGAGTCAATCACCATTCAGCCCAACACCATATTCATGGGTGATTTAAATATCCAGCAATAAACTGGGATACATGCACAACCACTAACATGCAGGTTCAAAGATTCCTGGATTTTGTTAATGCAAACACCCTGGAACAGGCTAGCCTGAACACCTACTAGGGGTGCAAATATCCTAGATCTGGTTATCACAAATATGAGCAAATGTTGCAGACTCCCTAGTATAATGTCCTCACTGGTCAGATCTGTTCACAAAGCAGTTGCCCTTGAAATAAATGTAAAGGCTGAACTCACAGTAAATCCTAGAACCTTTAAGAACTTTTCTAGGACTAAATACTTCCTGCTAAGTGATGGCATAGCTAAATTCCAAACCCTCCAAATTCAGAGTAAACTGTGGCCTATGTGGAAGAGTTTACTGAAACCCCTTGTAAGTATATACATAACTGCATAGAAAAAGCAGTACCAAACTAAAACAAACTTAGGACAGACTCTAAAAACAAGTTCCTTTGGAGGATTCCAAGAGGATAAAAGAAAGAAAGAAAATATTGTCCAAAAATAGGAAGGGCTATGCCCAGCAGGCAAAAAGCTCACTCATCAGTCACAACAAGCAACTCAAGGGACTAATCAAGTCCATCAAGGTCAACATCATGGCAAAAATAGCCTCCCAGTCTAAGGAATGACAATAAAACATTTTTCAGTTATGTATGTAACCTTAAGGTTAACACCCAACAGTATGTTGAACTAATTGTAAATGGAAGTCACTGTACCGAACAGGAAGCTATAGGAAATTTGCTGGCTGTTAAATTTAGCTCACATTTCACCCCACTATCACCCCCAGTTACTCTGCAGGAAATACCTTTTATCACTTCTCCCTCAACTTTCACTAAGGAACAAGTCCTCATTGCACTCCACAAAGCTAAAAGCACTGTATCAATGGGTCCTGATAATAGCCCAAGATGCCTCCAAAATAGCTTGAAACATGACATGGTCTGGCCCACTAGAACCTCTGTTCAACCACAGCCTCATGACAGACCTCTTCCCTAGGGAATGGTGAACAGCTGCAGTCAACCCTCTATACAAAGGGCCATCAACAGACTCAGGGAACTACAGACCTATAAGTTTGATGGTCTTATATGTAAGGCCATGGAAAGAGTTATCATGGATTTTATAAACAAAGACATAGGAAATTTTCAAACACTGGTTATAGACCAGTTCAGTTTTTTCAGGAATAGGTCATGCCAACTAAACCTGGTATACTTCTTTGAGAAGGTCACTAGATCCATGGATGAAGACAAAAGTGATGCATACTGCCTACCTCAACTTGAGCAAGGCATTTGATATGATACTGCACCTGGGCATTGCAAACAAACTAATAGAATGAGACATAAACCATTATGTTACATGCTGTATTGCCAGCTAGGTCTGATATAGGACATAAAACTTAAAAATAGGGAACTTTACCTCCACAAAGAGGCTGGGCACATTCCCCCAGGACTCACTTTTGGACCCTCTCCTTTTTGGCATTTACTTATTGGATGTCAAGGATGATATAAAGGGTGTCTGGCTGACCAAGTTTGCAGATGATTGTAAACTGGGGCAGTCATATAATCCCACCAATCCACTAATATACTCCATTCTTGTGGCATAAAGCCTTACTGGAGGCTTTGGTTAAACAGTGACACCAGGGGTCTTAATAGGTTATGTTTCCTGGGATTTTTTTTTTTTTTTTTGTATTTGGACCGTGGGCTTAAGACCTGTTCTCTAATGATTGTTGAGGGGTTATGTTTGATGATATTTCTTGTGTGTGTCGGGGGTGACCCGGGGGCAAAATTGGTGCTCAGTTTGTCCTGCAGTAGATGTTGTTATATTTTCAGCTCAATGTAGGTGGCTCCATTCACAGTTATCTCTGCACATTGTTGTGTACAGTCTTGCAAGTTATGAGCATAGCTAACAAAAGCTTTGTGGTTGATCTTGGCCTGGTGGGAGCTATTTTTACAACAAAATTGGCTTTCATAGACCTGATCTGCCCTCTTGAATTCTTTGTTTAGATTTAGGAGAGTTTTTATCCTGCTGGGAGTTTTTTTTTCTTATTTTTGCTATTACTTTCTTCCCAATAATAAGAAAACATTTGCCTTAGAATAGCTAATAAATCTTATGGGGTTAGCTGGGGTCACAGGTTTTACTTCTATTTTAAAAGGAGACAGCTTTCTGGTCTGACCTTGCCAGAGAGGGCATTACACTGGGGGGGGGCAGCATTCTCGTCCCCATGTTAGTAAGGATCAGGTCCAGCATGCTTCTTCCCATATTGGGTGTGTGGAGTACCTGGTTCTGAGTGTTAGTGCTTACAAAGTCCATGAATCTCTGGGCCTGCAGCTTTGTGGTCATGTATGATTCCCAGTTTATAGTAGGGTAGTTAAAGTTACCCATGACTAGGGTATTGGATTGAATGGTGACAATCTCCACTATGTTTTAGTATGGGTTACAGGATTCCTGGGTCATAGAGGGGGACCAATATCCAGCAAGGATATGGTATGGGACATTGCCTATGGTAACTTGGATGTGGAGAAGCTCAAGCTCATCATCCTGTTTGACCAGCCTTAAAGTGACCTCATTATTGATGCAGACTGACAAACCTCCACCTTTAGTCCCTGCCTGTGCAGTAACTGGCCTAAATGTGTGGAAGGAATTGCAGTCTTGCATTGCTGAAATGCTCTCCATAGCTTTAAACCATGTCTTGGTAACTGCACAGATGTCTGCATTTTCCATGGTGAAGAGACTTTGGAAAGAGTGGAGTTTCTTGTTTAAATACCTGACATTGCATTATAACACCTTTAGATTCCCTTGAGCTGGTTTGCCGATGTCTGGTGATTTGTTAATTTGGCATTGCCTAAAAAACACACTATGGAGAGGGCTATCTGTTAGCCAATATTTGAAAACCCACAGGGAACTGCTGCAGACCATCTTTTGCAAAGAAATGTGGTCTGTTGACTACATTCTCCCATGCTGACAAACATTGCACCGTCCTTGGAATGACACCAGAAGCTAAGCCAGGCATTAAAGTTACCTTCTTTTCATGTTGTGGTTTCATGACTGGTAAAGGTAGAATGCTGCTTAATTATAAGCCTGAGACACATATTCCAAGAGCTCCATAATGCCTCTCCTCATATAGTACTGAGAAGTACATATCAGGTTTTTTACACTCACATGGACTACGGCAGAGTCATATTGGTACTTGTTGTCCATCGAATTGACTGTGTGCATGATCTGATGTATCCATCCCGATAGGTAACTGACAATAGCGTTCTCCTTACTCAGCCTAGTTAATGGAATTTCTGTGTGCCTTACAATAGAGTCTGCTATGACTAATATATTGGGTTGTGTAATGTCTTGTCTTATGGGCTTTGAAGATGAGTCTCTATGGAGTGTGGTGGTTTTATGTGTTGTAGTGGGTGCTGTTTTTGCTGGAGTGCTTTTGATGCAGGCGGGTTGAAATTGTTCTACCATGGACTGCATGGTAGGAGAAATGGGGTGGGGGTTATCCTGAAGGAACAGTATGCCAAGATTGTTTTGGAAGTGAAAAGAGTGTTGGACATAGTGATGTTTATGAAGTCGAAAATGTATAGCTTGATGATGAATGTTGTTAGTGCATATGCTCTGCAAGTTGGGTGTGCAATGGATGAGAAGGTAAAATTTTGGAGTGAGGTGGATCAATTGATGATGAGCATACCCAAGGGTGAGAGAATGGTGATTGGAGTGGATTTCAATGGGCATGTCGGTGAAGGGAACAAAGGGGATGATAACATACAAGGTTGGGTAGGTATGATGTTAAGGAAAGGAATGCAGAAGGTCAGATGTAGTGGATTTTGTGAAAAGGATGGACAAGACTCTGGTGAATACATATTTTAAGAAGAGGGAGGAGCATAGATGACATACAAGAGTGGAGGAAGAAGCACACAGGTGGATTATATCCTATGCAGGAGGGCCACTCTGAAGGAGATTGGAGACTGTAAAGTGGTTTATAGGTTCACAGGTGTTTACTAGACTAAGGTTCACAAGGGCCTTTTTAAGCCTAGCCATGCATCCCAAATCTCTGATACATTCTGATACCCTTGATAAGTTTAAGCATAGGCCTAAGAGATGAATCATTTACAGGTTACCTGTGTCCATTAGAGACAATAGGTGCCAAACCAGGGATGAATTCCCAGTTTCCCATCCAATTGTCCAAGTTGCACTCGAATTGGGTTAGGGAGGAACTCTGCTTCACATGGATGAGGAGACTATTCCATAGACGGGGTAGTCTCTGGGATACATGTTCCATAGATGGGATAGTCTCTGGTGACAGGGGAAAGCATAGTTAGGCAGAATAGGATATTGGTTTGTAGAATGACGTTGGTGATCAAGAAGAGGAGGAGAAGAGTGAGGGGAAGTGCCAAAGATCAAGTGGTGGAAGTTAAAAAGGGATGATTGTGAGGGGAGTTCAGGAAAGAGTTAAGTCACGCACTGGATGGCAGTGAAGAGTTACTGATTAGCTGGGTAACTACAGCAGAGCTGGTAAGGGATACAGCTAGAAAGGTGTTGGTGTGACATCTGAACAGAGGAAGGAGGACAAGGAGACCTGGTGATGGAATGAGGAAGTACAGGAGAGTATACAGAGAAAGAGGTTGGCAAAGATGAAGTGGGATTGTCAGAGAGATGAAGAAAGCACACAGGAGCATAGGGAGATGAGACATATGATGAATAGAGAAATAGCAAAGGGTAAAGATAAGGTGTATGGTGAGTTATATGAAAGGTTCATAGGTTCATACTAGGCTATCTGCCCTAGGGCATTTATAAGCCTAGCCAGTGTGTGTTTGGCTTTCGCCACCCATTTTAAATTAATTTTGCTATGCCCTTTATCAAGGTTAGTATACTGTGCCTCTGTCTAACAGTGACACAGAAGTGATACCCGGGGTAAACCTACGATCTCCCATCCACTCATCAAGATTCCTCTTGAAGAGATTCAATGAGGGACTCTGCCTAACCTGGACTGGGATTTTATTCCAGAGTGAAGGGAGCCTCTGGGTTATGAATCTGTCCCTCCAGCATGTCCTATTTATTTCAGTGCTGAGGTTCAAGTCTCTCGAGCACGTAGCTCGATGGGATTTGGATTTTCTGAGGTGCAGCATGTCCATTAATTTTGGGTTGGACATGGCTTTATACGTCAGGCACAGATCGCCTCTGAGCAGGCGGTATGCCACTGAGTAGAGCTGGAGTTTCTTTAACCGGGCAGCATATGGCATCTGTTTGAGCCCTATGATCCTCTTGGTGAGGTGCTTTTGGAATCTTTCCAGTTGCTGCAGGTGTCTGGTAAGGTACATCCCAAAAGGGGCATTGTACTCAATTATGGGCCTGATGAGGGATGAGTAAAGAGGCACAATGACCTCCCCTGATCTAGATGTGAATCCCTTCATGATTAGGTGGGCTATATAAAATGTTTTTCTAACCACTTTGGCCACGTGGTTGTCAAATGAGAGATTGCTATCAACTTGGGTCCCCAGGTCCCTAATCACTTCTTCTGTACTTAATGGATTACCACCTTTGTGGTAATTTGTGGGCACTTTGTTTTTGCCAAAGGGGATGACTATACACTTTTTGGCGTTTAGCTTGAGGCCATGGCTCTGGCACCAGTTGACTGTTTCTATGAGGCCCTTTTGGAGGATGTCTATGTCGGCTGGAGAGTCGATTATGGTGCCCAATTTGCAGTCATCTGCGAACTTAGTCAGCCACAGTCCTTCCATGTTGGCCTGTATTTCAGAGAAATATATACCGAATAAGAGAGGTCCTAGGACTGAGCCTTGTGGGATGCCACTTGTAACTGGTTTGGAGTCTGACATGGCTCCAGCAATTCTAACCATGTGGGTTCTGTCCTTGAGCCAGTTTGCAACCCATCTAGTGACAAAGGGATTTATATTTAAGCTGGTGAGCTTATCTATAATGCCAGAGTGGGGTATTGTATCGAAGGCTTTTGCGAGGTCTGGGAAGGCTGTGTGGACCACCTTCCCCTCGTCAATGGCCTTGGTGACTGTTTCAAAGAAATCAACCAGGTTTAAGAGGCAGGATCTGCCCTTAACAAAGCCAAACTGGGTAGGATCCAGTGTCTGTAGGTCCCCAGTATCTTTATTTATGAGGTCCATGATGATCCTTTCCATAGCTTTGCAGACTAAGCAAGTCAGGCTTATGGGGCGATAGTTTCCAGGATCCGTTGAGGCACCACCTTTGTGGAGAGGGACCACTGTTGCTGTATGCCACTCTTTGGGTACATATCCTGTAGTAAGGCTAAGACTGAACAGTAGTTTTATGTTTGGGTTTAGCTCTTCTTGGAGTTCATGTAGGACGCAGCCCGGGACACCGTCTGGTCCCATTGATGCTGTGTTTTTTGTTTTGGAGTGGGCAGCTCTTACCTGAGCATCTGAGATGTCAGGAGGGCAGCACTCTGTTGGGATAAATATTTGCCCTTTTGGTGGGGGGGGTTTGCGCTGAACCTGTCAGCTAGGATGTTGGCAATGTCTGTGGGTTCGGTGTATTTTTTGTCATTTTGGACTAATTCTGAGCATATCTGGGAATTCCCACCCAAGTTCCTAACATAACTAAAGAAAGCCTCGTGATTATCCTTAGTGTCCTGTGCAATTTTTCTCTCGAAGCTGGCCTTAGATGATTTTATGAGTGCCCGTAGTTTTTTGCTAATACTGATCAGAGATGCCTTCCCTTTTTGGGATTTTTCTCTATCATGTAGTAGCTTCCTCCTTCTATTGTATAGTTTGTTTATGGCTGGGGTCCACCAGACAGGACGTCTGCCTTTGGAGGATTGGGTCTTGGTTTTATTTGGGATGGCATGATCCATGCATTCCTGAAGGTGTTCATAGAATGCGTTTATAAAGGATTCTGTGGTCTGGGCCATATTTTCCACAGGCCCGGGGGCTTTGAATGATTCCACCTCGGTTTTGAGGAGTGTGAAATTTGCTTTAGAGAAGTTTTTCACTGTGGTTTTCAGGGCAGGGGGTGGAGTCGGGATGTGAATATCCAGTGAGATTAGTTTATGGTTTGATCTTACCAGTGAGGGATACACTTCTGGTCTGGAGCATAGAGTCCCCATGTTGGTGCTGATCAGGTCCAGTATGTTTTTCCCTCTTGTGGGAGTGGTATCAAGTTGTTCCATAGCATTTGAGTTTATAAATTCTAGGAACCTTTGGGCTAGGGTATTGGAGCTAGAGTAATGCTCCCAGTCTATGTTTGGGCAGTTGAAGTCACCCCATATAATGGTGTTTGGAGAGACCTTCATATTTTTCAGTGTTCTCAGGAAGGCCGAGTGGGGTTCCTGGGTTTGGGAGGGTGGTCTGTAGCAGGCTATAAACTGGAAGGCAGTTTTACCCACTGTTAGTTGCACATGGATAGTCTCTGATGCTTCATGCTGTGACACCAACTTGGAGGTGTGGGTATCTTTGACGAATATTGATACTCCCCCTCCTTTTGTGGTACGGTCCAAGTTTTGGGGCTGAAAAGCATGGTATGCGGTATAACCTGGTAGTGCTGGGGTGCTCTCTAGAGCCTTGAACCAGGTTTCTGTTACTGCACAGATATTGATGTTCTCCATGCTAAGTTGAGTTTCGAGTGTGTGCATCTTGAGGTTTAGACTTCTGGCATTGAGTAGCATTACTCTTAATTTCTTATCCTTTGTGATACCTATGGAGGTGGGTTTGTCTTTTGAGCCTTGCCTAAAAAAGACACTATGGGGGTAGCAAGAGCCTTTGCCAATATCCGAAAGCCCAGGGGTGACAGGTGCAAGCCGTCCCTAGCGAAGCATCGTGGCTTGTCAAGCATGTCATCCCAGGCTGACAGGCATTGGATCCCCTTTGAATGACACCAATACTTAAGCCAATTGTTGAAATTGATCATCTTGTCTTCATATTGTGGCATCATTCTTGGTGAGGGTAAGATGCTACTCAAGGTCAGGGTCATACCGGCCTGGGCTACATGCTCAGAGAGCTCCTCTATGCCTCTTTTCATGTAGTCCAGGGAGGTATGTCTCAGGTCATTCACACCAGCATGGACAATGACTGAGTCATATTTGTACTTGCCTTGGAGTGACCTGAGTGCTTGTGTTATGTGGCGGATCCTAGCGCCCGACAGGCAGCTCACCGTGACCTTTTCCTTGTTCAGCCTGGTGAGTGGGACGTCAGTGTGCCTGACGATGGAGTCACCTATTACAAGTGTATCAGGTGTGTTGTTTAGCCTTAAGGGCTGTGACTGTTCGGCACACTGGCTTTGTGAGCTATGTGTTGCACGTGTTTTGTTTTGGGGTAGCGGTTGCTTGGGTGTCTGCTTTGGAGGTCTGTGCTGCTTAGGCAGATTTTTATTTAGAGCCTCCGAGTATGTTTTTGTGTGTTTATGTGTTTGGTTTGCTCTCGTGGTAGGTCTATGTGAGACTGGAATTGTAGTGAGTGTGGTTTCCTTCTCCTCCTGACTGTTTTCACCAGTACTGAGTTGAGAGAGCTTAGCCTCCAGTATGGCTATATGGTTGCATCTCCCACATGTGTTGGAATTTGTTGGGAGGAGGAGAGGGTTGGCTGTGTACATGAGGCAGCCGCAACACTGCCTCAAGATCCCCAGATTCACCAGCTGGACCGGAGAGGAGATTGACAACTGACCGTTGGACATGCTAGAATAGTATTGGAATTCCTTTATAACTGAAAAAAATAGGGCCAATGGGGAACGAGGTACTCAAGGGGCATTTGTGAGGGTGTAGTGCTTTTAATATTTTAGTGCTGACTTATATAATTGCTTTAGTAAGCAAGCGCCAGGTAACTTAAATGCAATGTGTTTCAGGTAACTTAAATGCAAAAACGACAAACAGTAACTTTCTTTCAAGTGAAACAAGGAAATAAGTACAGTAAGCAATGCAGATATCACTAGGGATCCACAGAAGCACTGAAAAGCCACATTTTAGGTGGAATTAGCATTTCAGGGAAATAACAAGCAAACAAACAAGCAGCATACAAATAAAGCTAGATTCAGCAGGCCTGGATCTAGTCTATGCTACAGCAAACAAGGTGTACCAATTTCAGTAAGAAACAGTTCAAATATGCAGGCACTATAACCCTTTAACCAGAAGTTCCCAGCTCAGAAGGGCAGAGTCCAGCCTCTCCTCCCACAAGAGTGCAGACCACGAACCTTCTTAATGTAAAATAACTGGCCTGAAACCCAAGTGCTTAAACCAGAACTAATACACTTTTAGAATAACAGACACTGAGCCCTCAATCAGCAGTTCCCAACTTGGAAGGATGTAAGCTACCTGTCCTGCCACCACAGTGCAGGCCACAAACCTTCCTAATGTAAAACAACTGGTCTGAAGCCCAAGTGCTTAATCCAAAAGACTTAGAATGATAGCTACACTTTAATCAAGTTACCACCAAGCAGTAAAAAATACAATTGAATACTTTAAAGAATGCCTGGATTAGCGCTCAGGTTATACAAACAAAGCTAGATTCAGCAGGCCTGGATCTAGTCTATGCTACAGCAAATAAGGTGTACCAATTTCAATAAGAAGCAGTTTAGATATGCAGGCACTATAAGCCTTTGGACACTAAGGAGTGAGAAAAGAACCTGTATCAATTGGCTAGGCAGAGGGACCAAGCAGAGAAAGATGTGCAGCAGGTAAGGGTGATAAAGGATAATGAGGGAGATGTACTCACAAGCGAGGAGAGTGTGTTCAGTAGATGGAAAGAGTACTTTGAGGGGCTGATGAATGAAGAGAAAGAGAAGATTGGATGATGTGGGGATAGTAAATCAGGAAGTGCAATCAATTAGCAAGGAGGAAGTAAGAACAGCTATGAAGAGGATGAAGAATGAAAAGGCTGTGGGTCCAGATGACATACCTGTGGAAGCATGGAGATGTTTAGGAGAGATGGCAGTGGAGTTTTTAACCAGATTGTTTAATGATATCTTGAAATCCCGTAATGCCTACGGACCCAGATGGCTGTTTGTTCTATCAGTATTTGGTCTTTTTACCCTTCCTGCTTTACCTGAATGGCTCATAACTCGGGAAAGAACCAGCCCTGTAAGATACAAGGAATCTCTTCCACCGAGTCCCCCATTACCAAAAGAAAGAAAATACAGCAGGTCTTTTTACCCTTCCTGCTTTACCTGAACAGCTCAGAACTCGGGAAAGAACCAGCCCTGTAAGATACAAGGAATCTCATCCACCGACTCCCCCATTACCAAAAGAAGCCATGGGCTCAAGCTTAATGTCAAGAAATGTATAGTCATCCCCTTTGGGAAAAAACATGTACCCATGAATTACCACATAGGTGGCAGTACACTAAACACCAAAAGTGTGATGAGATACTTAGGGATATAGGTGGACAGTGGTCTCACCTTCGATAACCACATTGGCACAACAGTCAGGAAATCCTTCTATGTGGCACACCTCATCACTAAGGGCTTTTCATCCAGAAAAAAGGAGGTCATTGTCCCACTGTACTCATCCCTCATTAGAGCCATTATAGAGTACAATGCCCCATTTGGTATGTACCTCACAAGACATCTGCAACAGCTGGAAAGGCCACAGAAATACCTCACTAAAAAAATCACAGGCCTAAAGCAGATGCTCTATGCTAACTATCTAAAAAAACTCCAGCTATACTCTGTGGCATATTGTCTACTCAGAGGCGATCTCTGCTTAACATACAAGGCCATGTCAAACCCTGAGCTGTTGGACATGCTCCACTTAAAGAAATCCCAATCCCTCAGAGCCACACAGTCCAGGGATCTAAATCTTGTCATCACAATGAACAAAACATGCTGGAGGGATAGGTTCCTGACCCAGAGACTCCCATACTCTGGAATAGACTGCCCATACATGTCAAGCAGAGTGCCTCCTTGGCCCTCTTCAAAAGGAACCTTGATGATTGAATGGGAGATAGGAAATTCACCCCGGGGATCATGTCAGTCACCCTGCTAAACAGGGGTCCAGGGAAGTAAATATTGTGGGAAGAAATATCCAGGGAATTGTTATGGCTAGGCTTGTATAGGCCCTAGGGCCGATAGACTAGTACCAACCTATGAACATATGAACCTATGAAAGAAAGTGCAGCAGGTCTTTTTGCCATTATTGCTTTATTTGAATGGCTCAGAACTCGGGAAAGAACCAGCCTTGTAAGATACAGGAAATCTCATCTACCGAGTCCCCCATTACCAAAAGAAAGAAAGTACAGCAGGTCTTTTTACCCTTCCTGCTTTACCTGAAATGCCCAGAACTTGGGAACAAACCAGCCCTGTAAGATACAAGGAATCTCATCCACTGAGTCCCCCATTACCAAAAGAAAGAAAGTACAGCAAGTCTTTATCTTTTAAAAGTCTATAAAGTACAGCCAAACTGGGTCCACAGCAAGTCCCCTTAGTCTAAGAAGCCAATGAGCATAAATTAATTCGGACACACAGAACAAAGCTCCTTTTTACTGTAGGCTCTGTAGTCCAGCTGTCTGCCTTAGGTTTTAGCATTCAGAAACAGAGCTTAATCATACTAACTAAGGAATAACTGTAGAGCTCCCTGCATAAAACATGTACAATTAAAAAATACATAGCTTAAACCTGAAACAGGAGTTCAAACTCTTGAACTCTGTATTAGCCTATCAGCAGCCGTACTCCCTGCCAGACTAGCTACACAAGCAAGGTTACTTATAACACCCAGTAAACCTCCATTTTCAAATCCCTTAATGCCTACGGACCCTGTCAACTATTTGTTCTATCAATATTTGGTATGTGAAACTTGTATTTTAATTATTTAAAGCATTATTGCATTTGTATGCAGCTAACATTGTAGTAAATAAACTATAAAATTAATTCTACTCCATCTAAGCATCAGTGACACTCTGTATCAGTGTTTTTTTTTACTCGCAATTGCTTTAGGCTGTTTGTAAATGCTGTAAATCCTCTCTGCTCTTAGAACAGCGAGTGGAGTGTTATTTATGTTATATGCACTGTTAGATACTTTATTTACATGTACCGGCCTGCTCTGTTCATTACTTTTTGCTGTCTTGATGAAACAAGGACTATAGACTGATGTGTCTCAAGTATACTGTTGGGTTAAAAATTACATTGAAATAAACTATATAGCCAGCTGCTGCCTAGCCTTAAAGTGTGAGCTTCGCCCATAGCATATTTTTACTGTTGCTATCTCTCTTTTTCTAAGAAAAGTGCTATCTATCCCCTGTCAGGTCTTTTTACCCTTTCTGCTTTACCTGAATGGCTCAGAACTCGGGAAAGAACCAGCCCTGTAAGATACAAGGAATCTCATCCACCGAGTCCCCCATTACCAAAAGAAAGAAAGCACAGCAGGTCATTATCTTTTAAAAGTCTATAAAGTACAACAGAACTGGGTCCACGGCAAGTCCCCTTAGCCTAAGAAGCCTACAAGATTAAATTAATTCGGACACACAGAACGAAGCTCCTTTTTACTGTAGTCTCTGTATCCAGCTGTCTGTCTTAGGTTTTAGCATTCAGAAACAAAGCTTAATCATACTAACTAAGGAATAACAGTATAGCTCCCTGCATAAAACATCTAAAATTAGAAAATACATAGCTTAAACCTGAAGCAGGGGTTCAAACTCTTGATCTCTGTATTAGCCCCGCTCCGCTTGCCCTCGCTACACTTGGGCTCACTCCAGGACCCACCCTGCCCCCAAATTTCACCAGCTCCTAGAGGTGCTAAATTTATAGCCACAATTGCCACTCCCCTAATTATAGAACCAATCAGCAATAGTAAGACCCACCCTAAACACAACACCCTCCCTATTTCTCTACTCTACCCTCATCTACTACCCTCCCACTCCCATTCTTAAACAATTGTAAGTTGCAAAACCTCTTCAATGCCTCTACAAGCCTCAACCTCACCTTTCAATTCAAAGCCCTCCTACTTTTTACCCTTGCTGATAATTACGCATCTTATCACAACATATGAACATGTCTCCCTCCCAGGCTCCCACTACCCCATATCACAGACCGATACTCATGCTCTGTCACATAACTTTAATCACCCACTACTCCCCTCCCCTTCCAACTCCTGGATCTAGGACATTTGCTCGAATGAGCAAACGTCTGAATCCATAATAACTGAACACACGTTAACGAAAGCGCTTTTATCGAAAAAGCACTTTCGTTAAAGCGTGTTAAAAAAAAACACTACATTGACATTTTAGCTGGGAGGCAAAGCCCCCCTGCACCCCCCACACCCCCACTTTAATATTCTCCCTCCGAGACCACACTACAGTGGGGAAAAGGGAAATTTCCCTTACCCGCACCGTAGTACAGCCTCGGCTGCAAGCATACATATGGGAAAGTGCTTCTTCGGTGAAAAGCACTTTTGCGTAAGTATGCCCGGCCATTTGGGTTTCAGTCATTTGCTCAGTCGAGCAAACGGCCAGAACCCCAACTCCTATACTACAATAACACAGCAGCTCATTCCAGCCAGTTATGTTAACCCTAGAACTAAACACTACTCCAAACTATTATTCATACTTCAAAAACTAATAATTCATTCTCAAACTAACCTCACAATGGATGGGGACATCCACCCCAACCCAGGACCAACCCCATCGGAAGCATCCAACCCAATATATAACATCCCCTCTAGCCTGCAAAACTCAAACATCTCCTCTACCTCTCTCCTCATCTGCCACCTAAACATTAGAAGCCTAAATAATAAAATCCACTACCTGCATGCACTCTTAGCAGTACACTCCCCAGATATACTATGTCTTATGGAAACCTGGCTTAAGCCATGCACCACTGACAATGAAATTACTCCTCCAGGTTACAATATAATACAAGTGGACCACACCTCAAAGAAGGGAGGGGGGTTGCTATCTTATATAAATCTTCAATTAATGTAACTATTTCCAACTCTCCACAAGCTCCTCATGCTGATAAGGCTGAACTACAAATTAACCAGCATAAATCTATAAACATAGGCTGCATTTATATCTCACCTGGTAATAACAACAATATCCTTGAAGACATTCTACAATGGCTGTCCATAAACTCCCCACAAGAAACTATTGTTTTAGGTGACTTTAATATAGGCTGGAACACCTGCTATTCAAACTTCCCTACTACCCACATAAATCTATATGGTTTATCCCAAGTCATAACCTTCACCACCAGAACTAGTACGCCCAATAACAAAGAAAGTATACTAGATTGGATTCTCATTAATAACCCTCCCCAAATGTATAAGGCAGGCACCCAACCTGAGGAAATAAGTGATCACTTCCTAACGTATATACTCAGACAAAAAAATGATATCCCTCAAACACCCAGCTTCAGAAGTATTAGGAACAATAAGAGCTTCAATCAAACCAAATTCCAAATAGAACTTCAATCATGTAACTGGAATGGACTAAAACTACTCCCATTAGACGAGGCAGAATCACACTTTAACTCCACATTTCTTACAATCCTTGAAAATCATGCACCCACCCGAACCATCAGAACAAAGAAAAAAGTAGCACCGTGGTTGTCCAAAGAAACTAGACAAAAAATCATGAATAGAAATAAAACCTGGTCCTCTTGGAAAACCAATAAAACCCCTAAGGAACAACTTTTATATAAACAGCTAAGAAATGATACTAAGAAGTCTATAATATTAGACAAAAAAGACTATTACTGTAACCTGCAACATCATCATCATCATCATCTTCTTTCGGCTGTTCTTGTAAGGTGTCACTATAGTGGATCATCTGTTTCCATTTCTTCCTGTCCTCTGCATCTTGCTCTGTCACACCAGCCTCCTGCATGTCCTCTTTCACAACATCCATAAACCTTATGTTAGGCCTTCCTCTTTTCCTCTTACCTGGTAGCTTCATCCTTAGCATCTTTTTCCCAATATACTCAGCATCCCTCCTCAGCACATGTCCAAACCAACTTTATCTTGCCTCTCTGGCTTTGTCTCCAAACCTTCCAACCTGGGCTGACCCTCTAATATACTTATTCCTGATCCTGTCCACCCTCGTCACACCCAGTGCAAATCTTAACATCTTTAACTCTGCCACATCCAGCTCAAACTCCTGTTTTTTTTGTCAATGCCACTGTCTCCAACCCATATAACATAGCTGGTCTCACTACCCTCTTGTAGACCTTCCCTTTCACTCTTACTGGTACTCATCTGTCACAAATTACTCCTGACACTCTTCTCCACCTACTCCATCCTGCCTGTACTCTCTTCTTCACTTCTCTTCCACATTCACTATTACTCTGAACTATTTATCCCAAGTATTTAAACTCATCCACATTTGCCACCTCTACTCCTTGCATCCTCACCATTCCTCTATCCTCCCTCTCATTCACACACATATATTCTGTCTTAGTCTTGCTGACCTTCATTCCTCTTCTCTCTAGAGCATATCTCCATCTCTCCAGGGTCTCCTCCACCTGTTCCCTACTCTCGCTACAGATTGAAACATCATCTGCAAACATCAAAATTGACCACAAAAATGTTGGTCCATCTTAAACAATCTTCTCCATCCAGGTAATACTACTACCCCAACCCCTGCATCTATCCTCCAAAAACCTCCAGAAAATATTGCCAACACCTTCAAAACCTTCTTTACAGAAACTATACAATCCCTTGCCAACCAACTAGGCCCCAAAAACCTAGACCCTATTAACCCCATATCCAATACACACCCATCCTTTAACTTTCAACCTTTACCAACAGCACTTATCTGATCCTTAATCAAGAAACTGAAACCCACCACCCTATCAGCAGACCTACTCCTTGATGAATATCTTCAAAAGGCTGCAAATGAAATAGCATATCCCACCTCAATATTAATTAACAGGACCATCTCTGAAGCATATATCCCCTCCATCTGGAATTACCCCCATCTGGGGTAATTCCACTGATCTGTCAAATTACCAGCCCATCACCATTCTGTCTCCTCTGGCAAAAAAATATGGAAAAATGTATCCACAAGCAACTCCTTCATTACCTCAATTTGCACAATCTCCTAGCCCCCCCCCCCAGCATGGGTTTAGACCCCACCATAGTACCACCTCAACCCTTCTATCCTTCTCTCAGACAATAAATCAAATCCGTAATAATAATACGCTCTCCTCTGCCATCTTTCTTGACCAAATCTAAGGTATTTGATATGGTAAACCACCAACTACTCATTCGAACACTAAAACCTCTTGCCATAGACAACCTAGCAATACACTGGTTTCAGTCCTACCTAAGTGGCAGACAACAAGCTGTGCTATGGAAGGATAGCCTTTCCTCCCTATTGCCAGTCACCCTTGGAATTCCTCAAGGGTCTATACTAGGACCTCTGCTATTTTCCATCTTCATTAATGATCTCCATAGAGTCATCCCCAAAGCAACCTGCATTCAGTATGAAGATGACTCTACCCTAATCTGTTCTACCACCTCCCGATTAGACCTGCAGACCTTAACCCAAAATATTTTCAATGTAGTAGAAAACTGGCTCACTGACAGGCATTTTCTATTGAATCCAAATAAAACAAAACTGCTACTCTTCACCCCCACCCATAAAGCTACATTCCCATCATTTGCCATAACATCTATAATTTCCCCAGAAAGCAATACAAAACTATTAGGTGTAATTGTTGACAATAACCTTAAGTTTGATGCTCACATCGACAAAACCATTAAAACAGTCAACAAAAAGCTAGGATCTCTATATAGGATTAAGGCATTTCTAACTCCAACTGCTAGGACAGTGATTGCCCAAACACATTTACTTTCAACCCTTCTTTATGCCTCCACAATCTATACAAACCTGAGAAAATCTGACCTCAATAAACCCAATAGCTACTACAAAACCATAGCCAGATTTGCCACACGTTCGGCATATAGAACCCACCACTGTATTAACCTACGATTTCTAGGCTGGCTAGAGTTTCCCTTTCAAATCCAGTATAATCAATTAATAATAGACCACAAAATCCTCTATCAGCCCGAAAATGTGCCCATACTCAAAAATATAATTACCCCATGCAGTAACCTAAAAACTCTCCACTCGTCTGACAAAATGCTGGCACAAACTGTAAAATCTAAAAACTCAGCAGGTGAATCATTATTTTGCAACTCTGTTGGTACAATCTGGAACCGGCTCCCTGCCGAACTTACAGCAATCAAGTCTATAAACCAATTTCAAACATCTCTCAAAAAATACCTAAAAAGTCACTGGCTGTGCCCCTGTACCAACTCTGACTAACCAGCTCACCACTCTCTTCACTACCTGGCTATCTGTAATATAGTCTCACAAGTCTGAAACATTGACTTTCGATCTCATATGTATTGTATTCCTGAATGATATGCTACCTTTTTAGCCTTGTACCACTAAAAATGTCTAAGTTCGAACAAGAAAACTAACAATGTTAAGTTTTAAGTATGTATGTATTCCAAATTTTTAATTATGCGTGCAATCCTATAATTCTGTACTAGTATTTATATATGACTGTACAAAACTGCAACTGTATAACTCTAATGTAAATATCCACATGTGGAGCTTTTCTCCCCAGGCCTCCACTGAAAATGGACCTGTGTCCAGTTGGACCATCCTGGTTAACAAATGTAAACTAAATAAATAAATAAAATAAGGTGAGAGGATGCCTAAGGAGTGGAGAAGTGTTTTTGGACCGATTTTTAAGAATAAGGGTAATGTGCAGAGCTGTATTAACTACAGAGGGATAAAACTGGTCAGTCACAGCGTGAAGTTATGGAAAAGAGTAGTGGAAGTTAGGTTAAGAAGAGAGGTGATGATTAGTGACCAGCAGTACTGTTTCATGCCGGGAAAGATCATGACAGATGCAATGTTTGCTCTAAGGGTGTTGATGAAAAAATACAGAGAAGGTCAGAAGGAGTTGCATTGTGTCTTTGTGGACTTAGAGAAAGCATATGACAGGGTACCTAGAGAGGAGTTGTGGTATTGTATGAGGAAGTCGGGAGTGGCAGAGAAGTATGTAAGAGTGATACAGGATATGTACAAGGGTAGTGTGACAGTGGTTAGGTCTGCGGTAGGAGTGATGTATGTGTTTAAGCTGGAGGTGGGATTACATCAGGCATCAGCTCTGAGCCCTTTCTTATTTGCAATGGTAATGGACAGATTGACAGATGAGATTAGACAGGAGTCCCTGTGGACTATGATGTTTGTGGGTTATACTGTGACCTGTAGTGAGAGTAGGGAACAGGTTGAGGAGACCCTGGAGAGGTGGAGATATGCTCCAGAGAGGAAAAGAATGGAGGTCAGCAGGACTAAGACAGAATATATGTGTGTAAATGAGATAAATGGTGAGGATGCAGGGAGTAGAGCTGGCAAAGGTGGATGAGTTTAAGTACTTGGGATCAGCAGTTCAGAGCAATGGTGAATGTGAAAGAGAGGTGAAGAAGAGAGTGCAGGCAGGGTGGAGTGGGTAGAGAAGAGTTTTAGGAGTCATGTGTGACAGACTGGTACCACTAAGACTGAAAGGGAAGGTCTACAAGAAGGTAGTGAAACCAGCTATGTTATATGGGTTGGAGATGGTGGCACTGATGAAAAGACACAAGTTAGACTTGGAGGTGGTAGAGTTAAAGATGTTAGGATTTGCATTGGGTGTGATGAGGATGGACAGGATTAGGAATCTGTATATTAGAGGGTCAGCTCAGATTGGATGGTTTAGAGACAAAGCCAGAGAGGCGAGATTGCATTGGTATGGACATGTGCTCAGGAGGGATGCTGGGTATATTGGGAGAAGGATGCTAAGGATGGAGCTGCCCAGTAAGAGGAAAAGTGGAAGACCTAAGATAAGGTTTGTGGATGTGGTGAGAGAGGACATGAAGGTGGTTGGTGTGACAGAACAAGATGCAGAGGACAGGAAGAAATGGAAACAGATGATCCAATGTGGTGACCCCTAATGGGAGCAGCCGAAAGAAGAAGAAGAATATATGAATATATACACATATATATATATATATATATATATATAGATATAGATACAGATGCGCGCACACACACACACACACACACACACACACACACACACACACACACACACACACACACACACACATATAGCATCATGTATCCGATTTACAAAATGCCTCCCATTGGCACAGCCTACATAGCAATCCGAAAAACACAAAGGAAGGCTTCTGCAGGTAGCGATTGTGGTAAATCCAATAAGTGAGAATAATCACGATGTAGCGACTTTTAATGTTAGAACTTTATTAATACACAAGAACTTTCGGAAGGCTTTGTATCCTTCCTTCATCAGACTAAACAGCACATACTAGGGTAAATCTCATTTAAATATAAACTTAATGACCCTATTAGTGACCTCATAAATGAGGACCATCCTATTTTTAAAAACACATTTCATTTTAAACCATCATTAAAACGTACTTTACTTGTGTTAGTACGTTTTAATGATGGTTTAAAATGAAATGTGTTTTTAAAAATAGGATGGTCCTCATTTATTAATAAAGTTCTAACATTAAAAGTTGCTACATCGTGATTATTCTCACTTATTGGATTTACCACAATCGCTACCTGCAGAAGCCTGCAGAAGCCTTCCTTTGTGTTTTTCGGATTACTTGGTTTGTTTGGCGGTTTTCGGTTTCACAGCCTACATAGCATGCAGAAGCAGCATAATTTACTTGCCTATCCTCCTGTTCCCACTCAGCCAATACATCGCATCTGAAATCCCTCTAATTATAACTTCTGCTAAACTCTTTTAATTATTTATTGGTTAATTACCCCATAGGGATCCACTGATGGTTTTTTCAGTAGTTCAGCATAGATTCTCTCTGCCCGCTCCGGTCACCCTTCGGGCTCACTCCACTCCCCTGCCATGCCCCCAATTACCACCCACCCCCACTACTTCTACAATTATTTATCACTAACTGCTCCCACTCCATCTTTCATCCAATCACACAGCACCTCTCCCCACACTCACAAACCTAACTTAGAGTGTTTACCTCCATCAATACAATCTATCACCAACACCTTTCCTTAGCTTAATACTGCCCATTGCACTCCTTAGCACCGTTACTTACCTTACACAACTCCCTCATGCCTCTTACACCCTTCCACTACACTATATCTCTAACTACCAATGTACTATATCATCCTCCTTCTCCTCTATTACCCATGTACTCTACCCATTAAACATAACCCTCTTATATAAACACAAAGTACTACCTATTATACCTTCTTCTAACTTACCATACCCTCCACTCCCTAACAAATAATCTACCTATCTCCTCCCAGTCTCCCACTCCACATTAGACTTTATCACCCTCATACTAGATCATATCTCCCTCTCTCTTTCTGGTGACATTCACCCCAATCCTGGTCCCACCAATCCCCTCTTCCATCTCCTCTCCACCCTCCATCATCCCCTTGCACCTCCAAGAGCATTCACATTACCACAATTAATGCCCAAAGTCTCTGTAATAAAATTCCTAACCTACATGCCTTGCTTACACACAATCAGCCAGACATAGTTGCCATCTCAGAAACTTGGCTGAAACCAGACATAAAAGATAATAAAATCCTGTCTCCTGGCTACCATATGATTAGTAAAGACAGGCCCAACAAAAAGGAGGTGGCATAGTCATAATCTACTCTTCCACCTACTCAGTTACCCTATACAATACTCCTACTCCAAAATTTGCCAACTCTGAATTAACCATAGTGCTCTTAAAATTGAACAAACACAAGTCCATATGCATAGCATTTGTTTACATCCCTCCAAATAATAACATCCCAGTACTAGAAGGCATTCTCTCCTGGTTCTCCTCTAACATTAAAAATGAAACATTCAGCCTAGGCAACATAAACATTAACTGGGCCATGATTAACTCTCAATCCCCTACCCAAACAACCAACCTCTTTAACTTCACCCAGCTAATAAACTTCCCCCACCAGACCAAACAAAGATGGAACCTCCAGCTACATCATTGACTGGATCTTAGTGTCTCATCCAAATCTAATCTTAAATTCAGGAATCCTTCCTGACCCCCCCTCAGTGACTATCTACCAGCCTTTAATGACCAGTATCCCCCCTTCATAAACAACATCACTACATTCAAACCTGACACCTGTCCAACTTCAACTGACAGACATTTTCAGACTGCCTAAAACTAACTGACTGAACACCTTTAGGAACTCTGCCCCTTGACAACACCATCAACTACTTTAATGAAACCTTTTTGTACCTACTCAATAACCTTGCTCCTCTCAGGACCAAAAGAGTTAAAGCTTCTCCTTAGTTATCTAAGGAAACTAAGCAGATCATGCTCCTAAGAGACAAGAAATGGAAACAATACCAAAGAAATAAGTAATATAATACCCTAACAGAATTTAAACTACTCCACAACTCCATAAAAAAACTAATAACCAGAGACCGCAAAACATATTACTCTAAGCTTCAGTCTGAACATACTAACAACCCTAGAAAATTCTGGAATACTATCTCCTCCCTCCTTCACCCCAGCAGTAAAGACAACCCATGCCCAAACCCTAACTGCTCTGACCAAGAAATAGCCCCTCTATTTAACACCTTCTTTGTGGAATGTATAGCTAAACTTACTGACAGCTTCCCCAGCTCCCCTCCAATATTTCTCCCCCCTCCCCATACTTTGCCCTCTGATCTCAAAACACATACCCCTTCCTTCAGCCTCAACCCTGTGCTCACACGCATAATAAAAAAACTCTTTGTCTGAATGAAACAATGCTCCAACGCACCAGATAATTTACCTGCATCCTTCCTCAAACTATCTGTTAACAGCATAGCCTTCCCTACCTCCATTATAATAAATAGGTCCATCCAAGAATCTTATGTTCCCTCACTTTGGAGACAAACATTCATTATCCCACTCCATAAAACAGTAAAAATGCCAACACCACTAATTTCCATCCTATTGCCACCATACTTTTCCCACTCTCAAAAGTCCTGGAAAAATGTATTCACTCACAACTGATGCCTTATCTAACACAAAACAACCTCCTAATCCCCACACAACACAGATTCTGTCCTGGACACAGTACCATCACTGCACTCCTCTTCTTCCTCAAGCCATTAACCATGCTTGTGACTCTGACAAAATCATATCAACCCTGTTCCTAGACCTTTCCAAAGCCTTTGATACTGTCTCCCACCCTATACTC